>NW_015540834.1:138347-138575 GCF_001515605.1 Sinocyclocheilus anshuiensis | reverse complement strand
GCATTTTTGTAAGAAAAATATCCATATTCAAAACGTAATAATCACTTTAATGTAGCTTGCACCAACAGTTGAACACGGAAGCAGTTCCGGGGAATGACGTATGAGTTCAGCTTTGCGCATGCGCCGCTCAGAAGTTACGAATGCGGAAGCATAAGGGAGAGATCAAAACAAAACAACGGTCACTAATTAGAAGTACAAAACGATGATTTGTAAAGAAGAATGTCGGAA
>NW_015540834.1:136027-137720 GCF_001515605.1 Sinocyclocheilus anshuiensis | reverse complement strand
AAAGAAGAAAGTCATATACACCTAGGATGACTTGAGGGTGAGTAATTTATGGGCTAATTTTCATTTTGGGTGAACCAACCCTTTAAATAGGTCACAACTTTTAATACAATGTTCCTTTTTAAAAAAAGGTAACTTTTTTTGCATCCCTACTACTATTGCATGATTATCAAAAAAATAAGAAATCAGGAAGGGGGCCAACACTTTTTCACACCACTCTATATCACTGAGAGTTTATTATACATCTTATTTTTCAGTTTTAAATACATCATAGGCACGCATCACAAAACCACGTATTCCAGTTAGAAAATTAAAAATCAGTTGACAGTCACCCACAAGAGAAATCAAGTCACAGAGCAGCAGCAAATATCACTGCATGTCAACTATGTAACATTGCTTTTTGAATGTCTTTTCTTGCGTACTACTCAATGCTGAGTAATGCACAGTATCATTATAATGGTCTAGGTCATTCTAATGCTGTATAACTTTCTTTATTGAACAGACAGAGAAGAAGAACACATTTTATGAAAGCCAGAGGGGATCCAAAACAAAACTGGACCACATTAACTTTTATTATATAAGAAACACACACACTCTTAAGGCCCGTTCACACCAAGGACGATAACTAAAGATAACGATAAAGATGTAGGTAGTTCTAAAAGTCGTTCTCAATATTAAAGAATAGCAGAGTCCACACCACAGCTATAACGATAAAGGCACAGAGAAACTATATCGTTGGAATCACTTTCATAACGATTTTTTTCCAGCTGATGAACAATACAAACATTGACACCCAATCAGAAGTCATCCTACTCTAGCGAGCTTGAGAATTTAAAGCGGCAAACGAGCGTGAGCTTAGAATAAAGTTAAACTGGTGTGGACGCTAATATCTTTAATAGGGATGCGCCGATCCGATATTCATATCGGGTATCGGCTCCGATAGTGCCATTTTTCTCGGATCGGGTATCGGTCAGAGAGAGCCGATCCAAAAATTCAGATTTTTTTTTTTTTTCTCGATTGTGCGAATTATTCTGTGTTACTTCTGAAGCCATACGATAGCTTAATGTGAGCTACATATGAATATTTAAGTCCTTACATTAAAGTTCACACAAACTCTTTTCTCCGCTGTGGCTGTCAGTCATTCGTTCAGCCTTTAAAGTTTAAACCCTGGTCGCGTTCGGTTACAGCAGTCAGCTCGGTAAAGCTCTCTCCAAGATCATTCTGTGTTCCCATTATACTTGATTTGTAAATACATGTCTATGATTTTGCTAAAACGACTTTATCTTCTTGCTGGAGTTTAATGTTGTTTTGTTACTTGCTACCGGGTGTCTGTGAGAACAAAACACGGGTGTAGAAAAGACTATAAATTGTTTTTAACATGCACAGTAACTGAAATTTAAAACTGTTAAAAGAAAGGCTCAATAACTGTTGCACAGAAATAATATACTACGCATCATTTCTCTTCCCTTTGTGCTTTGCAGTTTTTAACACGAAGCGTGTACAATGTGCGCATCCGGTGTGCAGACTGTGACGCCAGGTTGCTTCAGGCTTCAAGCGCATCATTCTGCACACCGGATGCGCACATTGTAAGCGCTTCGTGCTCATAGACTGTATAAAAACAGTTCGTGCGTCACTGTATTTGTTTTGTCCTATCGTATCTATCATATGTTGTTGCCTTATTAAAAAATATGCTATA
>NW_015540834.1:129661-134761 GCF_001515605.1 Sinocyclocheilus anshuiensis | reverse complement strand
CTTTTTAAATATCTGAAAGTACACTCTTAATACTAATTACTAAACTTCTATTATTAAATAATACTTGATTATCATATTATAATGCTTGACTGCTTGACTGACTGATATTAAGAGTGTACTTTCAGATATTTAAAAAGCTGTACCATATTACAAACATTATATATATAGTATAGTATAGTATTTCAGTCTGGCGAGTAAACAAAAAAATATACTAGCCAATGGCGATTCAATTGCCAAGGTGTCCGTTGAGGGTTGGCTGTATAAAAACAGTTCGTGCTGCACTGTATTTGTTTTGTCCTATCGTATCTATCATATGTTGTTGCCTTATTAAAAAATATGCTATACATTTAAAATAAATCTATTTTAATTTTATAGTATATACTTATATATAAATACATTCATGAATGTTTTTAATGAATGGATTTTATAATAATACAAATAGCAATGTGTAACATTTTACCATATTTAGTGCAACACTTTTATTTGTTCCCCACAAAATACTGTTTTTTCACTAAATGTTTGGATTTCTAAAATTATTGTGCACTGATTTTTCTAGAATAACTTTTGCTGCCGAATTATCCACTAACCTAGTTTATGATACATTTTTGTCATAGATTATAAATATACATAGGCCTATATTTTTTCATATTTGTTTATTTTATGTTTCTTTATAATGAAGTAGTCTGTATCTAGTAGATTGTGAAAGAATGATTATCAGTTCTACACACAGAGATATATAAATTCTACATTTATTTAAATGAGGGAAAAAAACTTCACTGGTATTGGATCGGAATCGGTATCAGCCAATACCGAACCCTAGGTATCGGAATCGGTATCGGAGGCAAAAAAGGCGGATCGGAGCATCCCTAATCTTTAACTTTATAGTTGTCTTTAAATGTATCGTTCTTGGTGTGAACTGGCTTTAAAATAGTATGTTCTTTCATGTTTCACAAAATAAAGAAATGCATACAGGTTTTGAATAACATGAAAGTGACACAATTTCAATTTCTGGGTGAGCTATTACGTTAAATGCACATAGCAAAAAAAGGCATGCATACACATGACTCACACACAACAGAAAAACCTAACAATAAATACCATACATAAAAGAACCAAAACTTAAACTAACTAGCCAGGTACCAAACTTCACAAGAAGCAGATCTGCTTCATTCCCAAAAATCAAAGCCAGTAGATACTGGTGCTGTGAAAACACAATAACAGTTATTGTGCTACAGCGTTCCCCTCCCTTTACAGACCGCCCCACCCCCCGACCAAAACCAGCCATCTCCTCCCCCACAACAACACAAACACACCATTACCACACAGGAATAGCCCGTTTAAATGCTTGCAATGTCACATCGGAAGAAATATATAACCCTCTCATACGACCAAATAACACTGAAAATCTCAAATGTCTCACAGAAAGCAGTGTATTCAAACAAACTTTGCGTGATAAGTGGCCGACTGGCAATCCATTCACAGGGCTGTGACACATTACACCCCCACACTGACCTTCCCTGCTTGCCCGTCCTGCTCTCTCACTTTGGAGGGTGTTCCCGACTTCCTGTTCTTTTTCTTCAGCTGCATGTCTTCATTGGGTCTCATTTCCTTCTCATCCAGCAGTCGGGGAGCTGTAAAATCAGCCTCCTTCCGCAGAAGCTACAGACACACAAACACATAAATCACAAGTGTTTGTAAACCTACAACACCACCTCTGCGTTTTAATACAACACTATAAAATAAACACATTTTTGAAATAATCTTTTACCAACAAAGTGAATGAATGCATCTAAGTTTTTATTTTGTGCCAATAATTACAGGCTTATATGTAGAGGTCAAGTTTTTTAATAACATAAGTCAATACTAATAACTGGGTAGTTGATACAACATTTTAGCTTTTGAACCTATATCCTATCTGGGTGCTATAACTGATCAGCATTTCTTTCTATTTCTAACCTGATTTTTGCCTTTACCAGTTCATTTTAAATGGCCCTTCTGTGCGAGAACAGTACAAATGTACAATATTCAATGTAGTATTTGAAACAATATGAGATTATTAAAAACCCATGCGTAATTATTAACAAAATAAAGATAAGATAATTAGCAAAATGCTAGTTTCAGATGAAATATAGAGTGTCACATTGTAGGACATTACTGAATTTAAATGTTTACTTATTTTACACACTTTTTAAACAAAATCACTGCTTAAAAACAGAAAATCATGCATTATACACTGCCAAATCAGAATCACTACACTACATTCACATTTATTCATTTAGCAGAAGCTTTCATCCAAAGCAACCTACAAATTAGGACAATAAAAGAGGACAACAAGAGCAGTTCTGTAATATGTAAAGATGTCTCTTTGGCATTTCTCGAAAATTAGTTATGTTTACGAGTTTTTTCAGATAACCAATTTAACCAAAATGACTAATTTGCAACTCTAATCACAAATCTATTTTTTGTAAGTGTGACCTGCCGATACCAATTTTCTTTCTTAAGAACTATAACTGACAGCATATACAAACAAAAATCTATACTTTTTTTTTTCCAATGCAAAAAATATTTACATAATTGAAGAAATGATTAAACATTACAATTCCCCCAGTCAAAAGTTACAGATGTCCTCTCAATTAAACAACTCTCAAAATAAAGTGCTCTGTGACTAGAAAGAGGTAGAAATAATTAACTGAAAATGAGCTGCTGTATATAACGAAACAGATGTCATTTCCCACTATGTATATAAATGGTAATTTTTTTTCCCCTAACTATATTAAATGTGTCATCTTTCACTTCAAATTCGTACATTGTTTCAAATAATTCAGATCAGCATTTGAAGAAGCATTAGATATATTTACACAGACTGTTTAATGAAGCTAAGGTGACGTAAAAGCATTTACACAGCAAAATTTCAAATGCATAAATAATTTTATAAGATAAATGTTTTAAAGTTAATGTTTTTTGAACATACAAATAAGAAATGTTGCGAAAAATGCTATGATGCTTTTAAATATGACACCAAACCACAAGTAGGTGGAGACAAATGACTGTTTTACTGAATGAGTCATTTAGTCATTCATTCAACCGATTCCTTCAAATGGCTGATTCATTCAGAAATGAGGCAAGTGACAGTCTTTATGAATGGGCCACTGAATCATTGACTAACTCGATTTGTTAAAAAAAAACGTGGATTCATTCAGTAACGAAACACCGCTGCGTTGCTCTGAGACAACAGTACTGATGTGGCTTTCATTGGAACTATTTTCATCAGTGAAATTGAGCAAAAACAGTCAATATTGTGTCTAAAATGTAAGTCAGTTCATTTGAACTTCTTGTTTATTGAACTACTATTGTATAAAATCAATGTTGCAATCGTGTTAATATTCGGGGAAACATCTTGGTTGTGTAATGTTGCTTATCTATATCATATACCGTATTGATCCGAATATAAGACAATGTTTTTTTCTTGGAAATACATCTGAAAAAACGCGGTCGTCTTATATTCAGGCTCTAGACTTTGACATGTCAATAATACACCCACAACAATAGGTGGCGCCATGAAATACGTAATGTAATGCGTGTTGTAAAGATCGCGAGTAAAAAGAAAAGAAAAAGAAAACCTTACAGCTGCATGAGTCGTGACTGTCACGTTAGCCTGATGGGACCAAACTCCCTTTGTGATTTTAAAACGTAAGACAGTACCCAGATTTGAAGACTACAGTAAGATTTAACTTCTACTGTTAATTAGATTTTGGTAGGCTAGTATTAGATGGATAGCCTAAATGTCCTAATTCAGATGGGCTACCTGGTTGTTTTTTTTAAATGTTTTTTTTTATGGTATATCAAAAAGTGTATATTTTTTTAATGTGATTGTTGGTACATTTTACCAGTTTTTACCATACTTTCAAAACAAAAATTAAAATAGGAAAAATATGCAATATGAAAATAATTGAAGACAAAATGTGTTTTACTAAGAAAAGACAAGATTTGGTTTTTAAAAAGCCTTTTTCCAAAAGGTACATCTGGAAAAAGGGGGGTCATCTTATAATCAGGGTCGTCTTATATTCGGGTCAATACGGTATTATAAGTAACTTTTTTACTGGAGTATGCAACTTTCTGTGTGTGCTGTTGCACTCATTTGTTATGATTTCTGCATGAGTCTCTCTCGCTCACATCAGACAGGCTTTTCAAGCCTCATCTGGCAGGACAATTTAAAACTAGAATCAGAATCATTCTAGTGCGAAAGTTATTGGTGGCCAAGTTTCAGTGCTTCCCTGGTTATTTAATTGATGTTTTAATCAGGCTAATTGTCTGGTCAGGCAAGTAAAATTCTTTCTCACTTGCCCATTAAAAAATCGACTTGTCCCAGACGAGCGTTAATCGAGCCCTGTGGTTCCCCCATGGTTTACTGTGGCCCTATACGAATTACAAATTGTGAACTTTGTCTCTTCTTCATTCACAGCGAATGAAATTCCACGCCAATTAACGCGTGGATGCGAGTATAACGTCAAAATGGAAATGCGTAAAATTGGCTAATTCCGGTCCCTGGTCGATCAGTGCATCTCTGAAATCTATTACTTGAAGGTGTCTCCTAACCAGTGGAGGGCAGGTCATGCTCATTGGTAAGACCATGTGTCCTTGCGTCCCACGGTCCTGTGCATCCCTCTGGGCTGAACCGTGGCCTGAAGCCGGACCCAAGAGCGACATCATTTTCTTAGGAGCAGCGATGGAACTGGCCTGCATCAGAGCCATGCTGGACAGCACCGCTTCACATCCCAACAGCCCTGCCTTTAAAAAACAACATCAAGACAAAGAATGAGCTGTTGTTGCTGGAAGTGTAAACTTTATGTGGTAATCAGTAGGGATGTAACGATTCACTCAACTCACGATTCACGATTTTGATTTCACAATTTGATTCGCAATTTTTTTTTACCAAATGAAATTTAAGACAAATTATAATTAAATGTGTCCTTTTATTATTGCTTGGACAAAATGCTGCACGTTTCTTTGTGAAATTGAAATATAACACTATAGTAATATACTAATAGCACTTGCATATTATTGCTCTTTTGTTGGTTTTGATTGCTTCTATTGTCCTCA
>NW_015540834.1:123514-129564 GCF_001515605.1 Sinocyclocheilus anshuiensis | reverse complement strand
ATCTGCATGAAACAGAAACAGCAGACGAGCTGAACGAGACGCAGATTCACTCTCTGCCAGCAGGTGGCACTTAAATCGTTTCCTTGGTTTCCGCTGTAAACAAAGCAGCGCTGCACTTATACAGAGGCAAGAGGAAAAGAAAAAATACCATCTAAACTTTTCTAAAGACAGTAAGTTCCCCTCAGACATACATTCATATAAACTCCTACACCTAATTGAATCGCGATTTGTTTAGCATCTCAACCGATTTTGAAACGTCACATATTTGAATCGATTTTCAACCAGCTCGCGGTTAATCGTTACATCCCTAGTAATCAGCACTAATGGATTTGGGACTAGAATTAAAGCGAAAATCCAAAATCTAATAACCCAATAGAGGAAAATAACATACATGTCCTAAAGTGTGAAACATGTAGAGAACTAACCCATTTCATGTGGTCCCGGACTGAGCTGCCGGGTATGTGTGACATGGTGGTGTGGTGGACAGCGGTTGAGAGACAGACGAGATGTGTAGATGAGACGTCAGTTTGGACCAAGTGTCACGCAAGTCTCATCGAACTCTATCATGGGGCAGCAATGTCTTTTCTTTACGGTGAGAAAGATGAATTAGAGTAGAAACATGAGACATTCAGAAAGCAAATACAGCGAGTGTTGTAAGACTGATCAGGTTGGGTATTACAACAATTACAGGCTTTCATCCACTGGAGGCAGCACTTAAACCCATAAATTGCAAAGAATTTGCAAGGCCTAAAACTCAAACTTCGTGTGACGTAAATTTTAGAAGACGTTGATTACATAAATATGTCAATTTGTGTTCAATGTGAGTCTCACTGTTTACATTCATCCCAATTTGATAGTCGCTCTAGTTCCTGGGCATAGTGAAAATGAGACTTTATCCCAAAGATCTTGAGCCTGATCATCAAAAGTGTGGCAGTTCTTTAAACAGAGACGTAATAAAATGGTGCTCTGCATGCTTGGTAAAAGTGAAATGGCCTACCGCAGCAAAACTGCTAACACAGGAGCATCTCAAAACAAAACATCCTTGGGCTCCGACTTCAAAATTACAAAACAGACTTTTATTTGGACTATTTGGTCAGACTTTTGGTTGGTAGCCAGTGCCTGGGATTCTTCATTGCCTCCTCATCTGTCATGTTTCACACAAAGACTCAACCAAGACTCCCCAGAGCAGATGCTAATGGCTAGTATGGCAACGCCGTTTTCCTGCCATTTTCAATTTGTAACCTATTTATACGCAGATAGACCTATGAAACTAAACAATGTAGATTTACACTAACCTTAAGCTCAATGCCAATGTTGGCAAAATTGATCAAATAAATAATACAAGTGCATTTCCAATTACAGTCAGCACTAGACATTGTAGTAAGTCATACTTCACAAGGTTCACAGTAACACGTAATACGGTCGTCAGTCCATATTTCTGTGCTTTCAGTGGTGTTCATACAGAATTTTTTTCTCTTTATTTTTTTTTTCCTATAACCAAACTGAAACTTTTGAGAAACCTGAGCTTTTTGATAGAGTAGAAAGAGTTGTGGTAATTATTCTTTAAAAAGAATTTAGAAAGTTGTGGTAATTATTTTTTTAGAAAGAGTTGTGGTAATTATTCAATGGTAAGATTAATTGACTAAAATAATCACTAGATTTGTTGGGGGGGAAAAAAGATGGTAAGATTAACCGACGTAGCAGAAAAATAGATAGATTAATCGATTAACCAAAGGCCACTGTTTCGGTTGAAGCAACCATAGATGTTCACATTTTTGAGTGTTTGTTTAAAGAAGTTAAAAGATCTCAACAACTCTAATGCACAACAGAGAAGAAGCGCAGACACTAGTCAAAGACAACACTTTTAGTTTGTGCGCATTAACCATATGATTTCCCACATGCGATCAAATGGACTACTTTGAAAAGCTATGCATCTGCCCGTACGCATACGCTAAATATTTAGATAAATACCAATGTATACTAGACTTGTGCCGGTATTCGGTAATGCGATATATCACGGTAATGAATCCGGTTTTCGGTAATGCGATATATCACGGTAATGAATATGCACAATATTGTTATCGTGGGCTCTTCTAAATACCGTGAATAATTATATATTACAAATTATTCCGAATTTTGAATGTATTTTAAGAACACTTTTCCCATCAACTGGTCAAAATGCACAACATCGCTGTATGCTACGTGAAAGAAGCTGCGTGAAAGACGCGTGTGCACTGATGTAAACAAGCGCGGACGAGAAGCGCATGGTGGAACATGTGAGAGACGCTCTGGATGAAAGCGCACTTTCATGATACCTATTGGTCTTTATAGTTCTTTTGCACTTTAATCTGTGTAAAACTTTTAACTTTATACATTTTTCTGTATTGCTTTATTGCATTTAAATGTTCAGTTATTTTTGTTATAAGAAAAATTGTATTAAACCTGTTATACTGTATTATGACAGCACTTTTTCGAACTAAATTTCAATATCGTGATAATACCGCATACCATGATAAAAGCATTAGCAATTAATCGCAACATGAAAATTTGATACCGGCATATCCCTAATGTATACTTTGGCTTAAATGAAAATTACCAAATGGATATTTCTGACTTGAAATTTTCATTGGATGAAGCATTTTTGAAGCTCCTGCAAAATGCCAATGAACACACACCTGGACTGCAAATTCAATTTATGTGTGAAACTGCTATGTATCTGTAACTAACTAGCGGCAGAATAACTCAACAATGTGAATAATTAATAAAATGTGATAACAAATAGTGTCTTATACTGTTATTGTCACCATTTTATTAATGCAACAATCCATGCAGCGCTATGTTACAGTGATTTTCCCAAATTCATGCTCAGTGCTGTCCTGGATCATTGCTTTAGCTTCAGTCGTCTAAAATGTTAAATATCTGTTTCTAGCAGTAGCTACACAAGTTTAACTCCCATACAAATGTATTAAATTAATTTTAAACAAATTAAAGACATCTTTGTAGGATTTTAAGTCAAAGCCTGTTTAACTAGTACAACTAAAAATCCTTGTGGGCGCACAAATCATTCTCAGCAGTGTCTAGCCCCTTCAAGCAGGAAAGCATATGAGGTTTTAGATCTATTTCTCTCAACCTTGCTCATTTATCTGACACATCCAAAGCATGTCATGAAGTATGTGTGTTAGCTAATGGGAGACATCCACAAAAAAAAGTGTGGTCCTGTTGGACGCCAGGCTGAAAAGCGAGTACTGCCAGAGACAGGGGACTTCAATTATGCGTTTAACAGCAGACCCCGAATACATTCATGCATGCTGTAATAAATGTAAACAGATGAAAGGTAACTCATACACACATCACGCATGAGAAAAGCATCCCAGCGCGCGGCTCTTCGCACTAACAGTCCTCGGCTAACACACCTAATCCTTTCATTCAGTCGAGCTTCATTCATTTAAAAACCCCTAAACCTGTCCCCGCAGGTCTCGCATCAGTCAGGAATGATTTGATCTGAGCTGGAGTTTATTTTAAACGCGATCATGTGTGTTTCGTGCACATATAGCTTTCTATAATCAAATCTCTAGCTCTCGAGGCCTCTAAAAGCGCAAAAGACCACATCATTTCGAAAGATAAAAGAGCAGTAATAATCATTTCTATTGAAGCTCTACTTGTAGTGCTCTTGAATCTTACCTTAGTACTGCTCAATGTCGCTCTTTTATTCCAGCTCAGGTCAGTTTACAAACACAGGAAACGCCACCGGAAAAGCTCCACGAGAACGCGCAAACTGGCTGCAACGTCACTAATGTTCATGAGCTGTAACAACACAGCAGCAAAAAATAGAATAGAATAAAATAAACAAGACAGCAGCAAAATTATTGTAGAAAACGTGGGAATATGGAACACAACTCTAAAGGAGTTACTCTGCATGTTCACCCTAGAATATGGTGTACACGTTATACATTTATAATGTATATAAAAAGTAACTAAGTAACGTAATTCGTTACTTTTTTTATGGAGTAACTCAATATTGTAATGCATTACTTTTAAAAGTAACTTTCCCCAACACTGTGTATACATGTTATAAATAAAAAAAATGAATAAGAAAGAAAGACTGGCATAATATTCTAATCAGGATAAGCTCATTTCTGAAATGTAAACCAGCAACAGTTTACATCAGTGGTCAAAAATCTCAAGATTTTATCTATGATTTGAAAAAGTGGACATTTTTTTTTTTATTTTTTTTTTATCATTGTTGTAGTTTCCATGTGCTACTGTATTTATTTAATTAATTATGTGTCTTTTTAGGTAACTGGTATTAATCTCAGGTCTGTTAAATAGTTTGCCAGTCCTTCTCAGGTCAGTTGAAAACCTGCTTAAAGAGGTTGTTCCACATTATAAAGCAAGTTACAGTGTTATCTTTCTGGAGGAGAAAAGCATGAAATAGTGAAACGTCTTGCGAAAGGCATGAAAACAATTGATATTTCGCAAAAAGCGACTAGTGATCATCAAGCTGTCAAAAGATGTGTGAATAAATCAGAGCACAGAAGAAGGCTAATTGAGGAAAGTTTCTGTTAGACAAAATAATAGTATTAAAAGGGCAGCTACGCAGAACCTGATTTTACCAAGTGCAGCATGTTCCTGGATCAACATCTTTGTTGACCCTGGAACAGCATTGTGATTAACCAATCAGATTTGAAGAACCAGTTTATAGTTTTTGTCAGGTTTACGCTTACAATCAGTGTTTGATGCTTGTACATCAGTGTCTTTCATCTATCATTTCCTCTGATTTTAGGGATTACTCATGGTTAAGGTTAGGTTTAGGTGTTTTAGGGACTAAATTTTTGGATTAAAATGTTGTTCCAGGGTCAATATTACAGTAACCACAGTTTACCACAGTATTTGTACTAAAACTGCAGTAACCACAAATTTACCATGGTAATAATAATAATAACACATTTTAGTACTTATGTAACACCATGTTTATTTCTCATGAGGTATCCTCAAAGGTGCACCTTTGTAACTTATCTACCCTTAAAGCATGCATACTTGTATGGTACTAATATGCTCACTTTTAGGGGTATAGTTGCACCTTTGAGGTTACTGCCACAGTAAAGGGCTAAAATACAATGATAGTATATTTTATTTCTGACAGTGTAAACAAAAAAGGCCTGTGAAATGTTAAAAAAACATGGCTTTAAAATCTAATATTAAGTGAGTATAATTACTGATTATATTCTTTTAATAATTAAAAAGATCAGTTTAGTTTAGAGGTATCGGTATCGATATCGGCGATACTGGGCTTGAACATATTGGTATTGGAATCTTTGGAAAATAAAATTAGAACTATCGCCCAACCCTAGAAATGGGTGGAGTCCGTAATTGGTTCCTATGCAGGGAGTGTGGAAAATGGAGTCCAGAAAGAATGGCAATGGTATGGGATGGAGTGCCCTCTAGAGGAGTTCATGGGCACTCCAGCTAGAGATCGTAACACAGAGTGGCCTGGGTACTAGGCAAAAACAAGGAGCCATTCTCTGATGCAGAGATAGTTAGCATGCTTGTGTTTATGACTACAATATCATGCTTTCTATTATTTTTTAGGATTTATGAGTGGGCAATATTAGTGATTGCTAATGTAATAATCAGTGTTGGGGGTAACGCATTACAAGTAATGCAAGTTACGTAATTAGATTACTTTTTTCAAGTAACTAGTAAAGTAACGCATTACTTTTTAATTTACAAGAGAATATCTGAGATACTTTTTCAAATAAGTAACGAAAGTTACTTTTTTTTTTCCAATTTATTGATTGACAGCTCTCCTGTCCCCATGTTGAAAGAAATCAGAAGATGTTACTGTAGTTCTAAAATAAATATGAATATGCATTAATTCATCTCACTCACACAAAAAAAAAACACAGATTCAGTATTCCTCAAAATTAATAAAAATAATGCAACTCAGAATATGACGCAAACCTGCAATAATTAAATGTTAAACAACACAAATATGCTTTATGTATTTAATCCCATTCTATAAAGCAATGTCTTTGCTTCTGACCTTCGAT
>NW_015540834.1:123178-123301 GCF_001515605.1 Sinocyclocheilus anshuiensis | reverse complement strand
GAAGTGTGTTGAAATTTCTTCTTCTGCATTCTACTGTACGGACGTAATTTTACTTTCCTTTCAGCCTGAGGCTTATTCATTCCACTTTTGGTGTGAAAAGGCTTTTATATTTGCCAAAATATC
>NW_015540834.1:120256-123168 GCF_001515605.1 Sinocyclocheilus anshuiensis | reverse complement strand
TACCTTTTTTATGGAGTAACGCAATATCGTAATGCATTACTTTTAAAAGTAACTTTCCCCAACACTGGTAATAACATAGTTGCTCCTGATATTAACATGCTAACAGATGGGTTTTTTTTTTTCTTTTTTTTTGTTGACCAGACTACAATATCATGTGAAGATTTCACTTCAACTGTTTTTCTCTGAGAGTGCTGTACCAACTTCAGATGTTCAACTACACTGGGCTCAAATATGGTAAAAAAGCTCCATGACTACAGATGATGGGGCCGTTTTTTCTTGAATCTATGGAAAGAAGCAGCAAACACATTGGAAAGTACCAGGTATGGTTTACTTGTGTAACGAGTCAATCCACTGAAGGCGAGCATAGTGAAGAACCCAAGTGCAGTTTATTTACAGTGTGATCCAAACATCCAAACATGAATACATGAGGGCAAGGGAAGCATGACACTAACAGGGTGAAACAATTACAAAATAAAAGACATGAAAACATGAACATGAAACAAAACCCAAACACAAAACCCCACATTACAACTTGTTTCAAAAGTTGAACGTGATCTGTTTCAGCAATGTCACAAAAGGTGTGTTACTGTTCAAGTCTCAGTGTGTAGATCAGTGTGGTCAATAATGTGTCTTTTACCTTCACTGTGTATATTTTGATTATACCGTGTTGTAAATAAAATACAAATGATCAAAACCCCCATTATTTTAATCTCCTCACATTCTTTCTTACCTGCCTCAGAGTCATATTACACATGCACTGATGGCCCATTAGGGGAGGCCCTTTGTCTCTCAGGTGTGAAACATTAAATATTCATGGCCATTGTCACTCCCTCGCATACGGCCTTTCTAACACAAATCATGTCTTTCAAAAGTTAAAATCAATATATTGTTTTCTGTGAATGAGTGAACAGGACAATTTTCACATCAATTTGTAGCAAAATTCTAGTCCACATCCAGTTCTCAAAAGTAACAAATTGTAAAAGTCTCAAATTGTTAACAAATGTTCTGTATGTGTACGGCCTTATTTCAGTGACTTCCAGTGACAAAAAATAGTTAACCACACCTAAACATAGTTTTCTCAAAAACACAAATATGTACATTCATGCAGCTTACATATTATTGTAGCCCAGTTTGTGCTGATTATAGTGTAATCAGACTTTAGTCATTAATATGTTTTTAAGATACTGAAAAAGCACAAATGTCTGGGCATGTAAAAACTTTTCCAGGGACCCAAAACCCCTCAGACCCCAGAGGGTTAAAAATGTCCTGGCTCCTCCAAGCTTTATAATGGCAGTGAATAGTGGTTGAGATTTTGAAGCAAAATAAAGTGCATAAGTCCATCATAAAAAGTACTCCACACAGCTCCGGGGAATGAATAAAGGCCTTCAAAAGGGAATAGTTGCATTTGTGTAAGAATAATATCCATATTTAGCACTATTTAAAACTTTTAACAGTCATACATGCGTACACAAAAAGTGGATGACGTAGGATTT
This sequence comes from Sinocyclocheilus anshuiensis, assembly GCF_001515605.1. Classification (NCBI taxonomy): domain Eukaryota; kingdom Metazoa; phylum Chordata; class Actinopteri; order Cypriniformes; family Cyprinidae; genus Sinocyclocheilus; species Sinocyclocheilus anshuiensis. The sequence continues at coordinate 121,675 of NW_015540834.1, read as the reverse complement.
AGGCGTATAATTTTTGTTTGTTATTTTGGCCTTGTTGGCTCCCAAAGCCAAAACTATTATGGTCATTAAAACATTGATCATTCGCCTTTCAAAAATAACTCTACCATTTCGTACTCTCTTTCATGACACACCTTAGTCGGAGTGTAACAATATGCTAGTCTCGTGAGAACCAAGTTTCAAGCAAAGGAAAACCAGTCTCCTCTTGGCTTATACAGTTAGGTCCATATATTTGGACACAAACACAATTTTCATAATTCTGGCTCTGTATTCCACCAGAATATAATTAAAATGAAACAATCTTTAGTTTTGTCTTCAGCAAGTGAAATGTATGCTCAATCGGGTTGAGATCAGGAGACTGACTGGGCCATTGCAAAATATTCCACTTTTTACCTTCAAAAACTCCTGGGTTGCTTTTGCTGTATGTTTTGGGTCATTGTCCATTTGTACTATGAAGCGCCGTCCAATCAACTTTGCTCCATTTGGCTGAATCTGGGCAGAGAGTATATCCCTTTACACTTCAGAATTCATCTGGCTGCTTCTGTCTTCTTGTCACGTCATCACAAATCACCAGTAACCCAGTGCCACTGGAAGCCATGCATGCTCATGCCATCACACTGCTCCACAATGTTTCACAGATGATGTTGTATGCTTTGGATCAAGTCAAGTCAAGTCACCTTTATTTATATAGCGCTTTTAACAATACAGATTGTGTCAAAGCAACTGTACAGCATTAATTAGTAAATATTTCTTCTAACGATGTAGCAAGTACATCGGGTGTTATGGGAAGTGTTCCCGGTTCAAAATTTTTTTTAATCATCATTATTATCAAAAAAGTGCTTTCGTAGAAAGGGACCTGATATTCAATAGGCCAAGCTTTATCATTTGTTTATCCGTATTACATCTGTTTTTTTTTATTTGTTGAACATCAATTAAATTGTTACCCTTAAATGGTTCTGGATGTTTTTTTTGTATTTGCTGGTTCGGGGAACAGACACAGTGTCTATAGTGTGATGTCTAGGTGAAAGAGTCTCTATGAGCTGAGAATTAACTGACTTCTGTGACGTGAGGCGACTAGCACACGGTCGGGTTAGCCAGTCGGTCTGCTTCCTGACCTGTGCCCCAGTTAGTCAAGTACAAACCCTAAAGACAATGTGCCATATTTCTAGAGAGAAGAGCGGCACCACCCCAGGAGGGATGAAGACCATCTCTTTTCAACAGGTCAGGTCTGCCCCAAAAACTCATCCAATTGTCTATGAAACCTATGTTATTCTGCGGGCACCACTTAGGATCATGAGCTGTTCCAAGCCTTCTCCCTACTTTTTTCTTCCTGTCATTCTGTAACAGGTTGGTCTTAATTTCAGCCGTCCAAAGAATGCTTTTCCAGAAGTGGTATGGCTTTTTTTTTTTTTTTTTGGCAAA
>NW_015540834.1:110903-119773 GCF_001515605.1 Sinocyclocheilus anshuiensis | reverse complement strand
TATGGCTTTTTTTTTTTTTTTTGGCAAAGTCTATCCTGGCTTTGTTTGCACCTTGTGGTGAACCCTCTGTATCTGCTCTGGTGAAGTCTTCTCATGATTGTAGACTTTGACAGTGACATGCCTACCTCCTGGACTGTGTTGTTCACTTGGCTGGATGTTGTAAAAGGGTTTTTCTTTACCATGGAGAGGATTCTCTGATCATCCACCACTGTTGTCCCCAATGGACATCCATGCCTTTTTATGTTGCTGAGCTCACCAGTGCGTTCTTTTTTTCTCAGAATGTACCAAACTGTTGATTTGGCCACTCCGAATGTTCCTGCTATCTCTCTGATGGATTTGTTTTGTTTTTTGAAGCCTAACAATTGCCTGTTTCACCTGCACGGAGAGCTCCTTTGACTGCATGATGTGGGTTCACAGCAACAGCTTCCAAATGCAAATGGCTCACTTAGAATCAACTTCAGACCTTTTACCTGCTTAATTGATGTAGAAATAACGAAGGAATAGCCCACATCTGTCCATGAAATGGCTTTTGAGTCAACTGTCCAATTACTTATGGCCCCTTGAAGAAGGGGGGTGGTACATATTAAAGAGCTGTAATTCCTCAACCTTGCCTCCAATTGTGATGAGAATACCCTCAAATTAAAGCTGAGAGTGTGCACTTTGAGCCCATATTCATAAAGCTTAAAGTCTGCACTTCAATCACATCTTGATTGTTTTATTTCAAATCCATTGTAGTGGTGTATAAAGGCAAAAGCACATAAGCTTAGTCAGTGTCCGAATACTTACGGACCTAACTGTAACTGTAACTTGATATGTTTTGGTCAGCATTTAAAATAATAAATAAACTAATTGTGCCTGTGTCCAAATATATATGGACTTAACTATATACATATATAGTTAGGTCCCAGTCCATATATATTTGGAGATATATATATATATATATATATATATAAAATGAGAATTTGTAAAAAAAAAAACGAAAAAAAAATATATATATATGCACTTCTCACTGGAGCTTACGACCACTTTCCTTTGTCATTTGTGGAAACGCCATGATGGATTTATCCACTTTATTTTGATTCAAAAACTTTTTTTAAAATATTACTCTGATTGTATTCGTCTGAAAGAAGAAAGTCACTCCTAGGATGGCTCGAGCGTGAGTAAATCATGGGGTTATTTATGAGAAATGGTTTGATTTTCATTTTCTTTAAGAAACAGAAAAACAAAAAAATTAAGCTAGATTTTTTCGTATTTTTGTTCATGGGTAAAAAATTAAATTATGCTTTAATATTTTGTGTGGGTGGCCCTGAAATGCGATGGCAGCCATAGTGCGCCAGAACGCCCACCACACACCAGCTTACTGGCGGAGAGGAGACAGTGATGAAGCCAATCAGTTGATACGGGGATGATTAGGAGGCCATGATGATCAGAGGCCAATGAGCAAATTTGGCCAGGATGCCGAGGTCACACCTCTACTCTTTTCGAAAGACATCCTGGTCTTTTTTTTAATTACCACAGAGAGTCAGGACCTCGGTTTAACGTCTCATCCGAAGGACGAAATATCTCCCTTTGGAGTGGACTTTGATATTTGTAACTTTCTAGATCTTTTTTATGCCCAAACATACACACTACACACTGACTAAAATTAAAAAAGTGAAAAAGCATAATAGGACCCCTTTAAGACTTAATACCCCACTAAAGGACAAATTAATCTGTGGTGCTCCTCAAGGGTCATTCTGCGAGTTTTTGGACAATGCGCTTTTGTTGAGTGGGTCCTACTTCACTGTCGGGGCTGTTGAGGAGGACGCTTCCCCTAAACATTTTTTTGGGGGAGGGGCACCACACACCAAGCTCGCGGAGCTTGGCTCAACAAAATCACCACCCTGTCCAATTATTTTGGTCACCATTCCGGTGATTTCAGAACTCCCAGCCAGAACATGCTGACGCCATGCCTGCCAAGCCAAAGCCTGCTCACGTCAAGTCTGCTGCTCCAGGGCCTACTAATGTCATGTCTGCTGCACCAAGGCCTGCTCACGTCATGCCTCCCAAGCCAGGGCCTGTTCACAAGATGGCCGCCACTCAAGAGCCTCTTCACAAGATGGCCGCCTCTCAAGAGCCTCTTCGCAAGATGGCTGCCACACCAGAGCCTCTCCATGTAATGGCCGCCTTTTCAGAGTCTTGTCCCAAGATGGCCGCCATTCCAGAGTATCTTCACAAGATGTTAGCCATTCCAGAGCATCTTTCCAAGATGGCCAACAGCCCAGAGTCCCTTCCCAAGATGGCCGCCAGCTCAGAGTCTCTTTCCAAGATGGGGAGATTTTCCGCCCCCCTGTTCCTTCTCTGCTCCACCACCTTCCTGGACTGAGTTGTTTTATTTAGGAGTGTATTGAAGCTTCTCCTTAAGGGGGTGGGGGGTGCAGAGGGCTATGTTACGATTGCCAGTTGGAGTGCCCTGGACACTCACCAGAGGGCACTCCACCCCAGACTCTTGCCACTGTAGTCTGGACTCTGTTTCCCATAATCCTCAGCCTAGCTAGGAACCAATCTCAGACTCCTCCCGTTTCCTATCAGGAGGAATATTTAAGTCGGACACTTGCTCACACACATTGCGAAGCATTGATTTGCATAGCTGACATTACTGAGCGTTTCCCTTGCCTTGATTTCCTAGTTCCTTGTTTTCTTGCCTTGCCTGTGTTCTGACCCTGGACTTTATTCTTGTGTTTTGTGAATGTTTGCTGCCTGCCTCGACCGTTGCCTGCTTTGTGGATTACTCACTTGCTTTGCCTTGGATGTTACTTTTTGCTGGTGTTTCGACTACGCTCTTAAATAAAGCTGCAGATGAAATTCGAGCATGCCACTGTGTCATTACGTCATGTCTGTAAACATAAAGAAGTTGTCCCGGCTAGTAGGCTATCGTGTGTGTGGATGCTGCAGGTGGCAGATCGTTTATAGCCTTTTCTCACAGCAGCTGGTATAATTAAAGTTATCATTTGATGGCAGATTGTAATCCAACAAGGTTTATGTGTTTATGAAACACAAGTGACTGATTCATGTCTGTAAACATAAAGAAGTTGTCCCGGCTAGTAGGCTATCGTGTGTGTGGATGCTGCAGGTGGCAGATCGTTTATAGCCTTTTCTCACAGCAGCTGGTATAATTAAAGTTATCATTTGATGGCAGATTGTAATCCAACAAGGTTTATGTGTTTATGAAACACAAGTGACTGATATTAGATTATATTCCAGTTTTAAATGTGCATCTGATTACAGATAGTCTAAGTGGGATTACACAAGTTTTATATTTTAAAGAGAACCAGTTCTAAGGAAGAATAATTTGCTTTTTGGGTTAAAATAATTTCTCTATATGAAATTTAAATAAATATGACAATTGAAGATTAGACTTTACAGAAATTGAAATCTACATGTAATGCCAATGCACACTACATACATGTAGTTACGCAATGCTGATTTTGTTAACATTAACAATTTGAGAACAAAGTATAACAGTAATAATTATTTGCACGGTTTTATGTGATATGAGTTAAGTGATCGTTAGATTTAATCACCATTGGTAGCGCAATTTAATGTAATGCTTTTTTCCTCAGTTGGTCAGAACAAAAGTGGCAGACTTGTTACTTATTCAGATGACAATATCCGGTGAAAATTCTTATTTGGGCCATACTTCCAAGATGTAGTCTAGAATCTGTGATTCCGAAGTACAGTATCCACACCGGTGCGGTGACTGACAGACTGACACACATACTCCTCAAAACATTAGATTCATCCGCACTGGAGCCGTGCCGGTGCACAACCTATGCAAGGAATATAATTCCGCAAATAACGGCAATTGCAGGTATCAGACAGAGATGGCGACAAATAGGCAAAACTTATGGACTGCAGCTTTAAAAAAAAAAAAAACTTCAAAGGTAACATGTTGTCATTTGCTATTACAAACAACAACAGAATCGATTTTTTACATAATAACACAGTTTGTGTTTATTATAATTTATAATAAAACTTTACTTAAGTTTTCACTCTAAAAATTAGTCTACTGCAATGTCTTAAGGCCCAATTATAGGCTATACCTTGGAATTATTAACCCAAGTAGTAAAATGAGTACAAGTTTATGTAACTAATGTAAGTAAGAATGAATGATTTTCTCATCAGAAATGATTTCCACCACTGAATCATGCCACGTGTAGCATCGCATTCTTCTTCTGAGGTAAATACAAGGTTTATTCCTCAGTCTTATGATCATAATTTCAAGATGACAACACATTTCTGTGACATTCTACTAGGCATTCTACTCGGAGATGCCCATATTCGGCGATCAGGTGGTACAGCTGTCGCATTATCCAAGTCGTAACTCTCAGAACATTCAGAGCTTACAAGTTGTAATTATGAGTTCTGGAGCACGTGAAGGCTTTGGCGATGGTATTGTTGCCATAGAAACACATAATTCAGCTACAAGTATAATGTCACACATTGTCATCTCGAAATTACATTAATTACGACCTGGCGTGAAGGCAGCTTAATTTCTTGGATGATTACCGTATGAATAGCATGTGATGACCTCTCCTTGGTTTCATATGAATTACATAAAGACATTTTTTTTTATTGACTTGTATCATTTAAAAGACATTTCATTTTCATTTTCATTTAGTTGACACACATATATGTCTATAACAAAATTAATAAAAAATGCATAAAAAAAAAAAATTATATATATAGGGTAAGCATGGCATGTATGTGGCGGCCAGGGGTGGGACTTTGGGCCCTATGCCCCACAACACCACTCCTTGATGGCCCATCCTCCCCCCGGTTCCTGATGAATAAGTTTATTGTTAATATTGTTATTATTGCTACTATTACTAATTACTAATTAATACTATTATTTTGCTATTTGTCATCTTCCACATCCTCCAACTTTCCCCTCATTTCTGATGAATTTAGTTCATTTTTATTATTATTATTATTATTATTATTGTTGTTGTTGTTATTATTATTATTATTATTATTTAATTAATAACAAAAATATTATTAATATTTGTATTTTATTATTATTATTATTATTGCTATTACTATTACTATTACTATCATTACTTATCACCTTCCTCATCCTCCATCCTCTGATTTTTGTTATGTTATTTTGTATTTGATTTGTCACCGGTAAATTGTATATCTGTTTACATAATAAAAAAAAATACAAAAAAGATATTATATAAAAAAAAAAAAAGACATTTCAAGCTTTCTATAGACACATGTCATGCCAGCATCTCCACCGACCTGAAAGGTGCAGAAGCCTACTTGTTGTGCTCTATCTGAGATGTATAACTTCAGTTGCTGTTGTTTGTAATAGTGCATTAAAACGTTCCCTCTGAGGTTTTTCTTAAATATGCGAGAACAAAATGAGTAGGCTAAAATCAGCAACCATGAGTATCTTATTTTGTTCCATGTTGTTTTAGATCACATAAAATTCAAACGCCATTTTAAAGGATTAGTTCACGTCCAGAATAAAAATGTACTGATAATTTACTCACCCCCATGTCATCCAAGATGTTTACGTCTCTTTCTTCATTTGAAAAGAAATGAAGGATTTTCAGGAAAACATTCAATAAGCGCTGTTAGCGGCCTGTTTTTATAAGTGCTGCTAGCAGCCTACATGACATAGCTGCAGAATTCTCGTTAGTAAGCTTGGCTCGCCTGCCACGTCACTACTATTGAAAATGATCAAAGCTTGCGGTTGCTGTGTATACGGTGTAGTACAGAAGATGGGGGGCAAAAGGGGCATTTCAGTGTCAACCACACATTTGTAACAAATATTAAAGCATATTCTATTTTTTTACCCATGAACAAAAATATGAAAAATCAAGCTTATTTTTTGTTTTCCATTTCTTAAAGAAAACGAAAAAAAAAAAAAAAGAAAAAGAAAATCAAACCGTTTTGTGAATCAAACAAAAAATGTGTGCTTATTAGAATGGTTGAATTGGATCATCGAAGGTCAGTAGCAAAGACATTGGTTAATAAAATGGGATTAAATACATAAATTATATTTGTCTTATTTAACATTTAATTATTGCAGGTTTGTATAATATTCTGAGTTTGACTGTTTTTATTCATTTTGAGGAATACTGAATCTGTTTTTGTGCAGGTGAGATGAGTAAATGCATGTTGACATTTAGGGCCCTATTTTAACGATTATAAGCACATGGTCTAAAGTGCAAGGCGCAGGTGCACTTGGGGCGTGTCCGAATCCACTTTTGCTAGTTTAACGATGGGAAAAACGGTCTGCGCGCCCGGCGCATGGTCTAAAAGGGTTGTCCCTATTCTCTTAATGAGTAATGGGTGTGTTTTGGGCATAACGTGCAATAAACCAATCAGAGTCTCATCTCCCATTCCCTTTAAGAGACAGTTGCGCTCGTGCCATGGCGGATTTGCTATTTACACAGCGGAATTTGCAAGCAGAAAGACTGGACGAGTCTCCAGAGAGGAAACGGAGCTGCTCGTGCGTGAGCAAATAGCTAGCCTAATTCTGATACATGCAATGACTATCCATTATGACATGTAGGCATTTTTATATTTATGTAGCCTACACAATAATAATCTTAATTTTTAATATTTGGCATGTTTGTGTGCTGCTGCGGTTCACTGTGTGTGTAATAAGTATGTACGTGTGTTGTGGACCCACCTATAGGCACATATTACTAACGAACTCTTTAAATAACAAAAAAATACTGCGCCATTGACTTTAGACCAGGTTTTTATTGGTCAATGGTGCAGTCTATTTCAGTTGCCTCAAAATAGCAACACGCCAACAATGCACCTGAACACACCTCGTTTTCAGAACAGCACGCCCATGGGCGCACAAATGGGCGCAAATGCATTTGCTATTTACACAACGTGGCGCAGGAAGTGAAAATGATAACTCCGTCGGGCTGAAAATATAAAAAAACACTTGAGTCACGCCTGGCGCCGCATTGCGCCAGGTGTATGATAGGGCCCTGCGTCTAGAACTACAGTAAGCATCATGTTCACAACGCCTCTGCACTTCCTCTCGATTTATCTTCTTTTCTCAATTTTTCCCTTCTTACTTTAAAAGTTACTCAAAAAAGTAATCTGATTACCAATCTGACCCCAAACACTGGACTTGAACTACTGAAGGGCCACGCCTTGGACTCCAATGTGGTGTTCCAGAAGAGAAACCAGAATGTTGTCATCAGTTAGGAACCTAGGTGTGCTATTTGATAGCAGGACGTACATCCCAGCACGTATGTCATTTTTGTTAATGCCATTGTTGTTAATACTGTGAATCTCTGTGTGTAACATTGTGTTTCCCTGATGCCTAAAAGCCTGGTGGGAAGTGTAGTTTTTGCCTGTCTCCCTGTCCTCTCAGTAACATTGTGTTTCCCTGATGCCTAAAAGTGTAGTTTTTGCCTGTTTTCCTCTGTTCCTCCCTGTCCTCTCACAGAAGCTTAATTGATGTCACCTGTCCCTCGTCAGAGCTGTGAAGAGGAACTTGTATTTGAACAGAGGGAACGGGCTGTTCACCAGAGAGAGTTGGCCTGTCTGTTTTTCCCAGATCTCGTTGAAGATTGTGTGCTCTGAGCTCTAATGCTTCTTTAAGAAAGCCTGTTGTACTTGTTGACTATTGTGTGCTCAGAGACTTAGTGCTTCTTCAAGAAAGCCTGTTGTACCGGCTGTAGTGATTGTGTGCTATTTTTGCCTGCAGACGCAGTAAGGAGGTGGGTGCCACTTTTATTAGTTATTTTTGCCTTTTTTTATCAATACTTGCTTTTCTCCTGGTTTTGTTGGGACAGTGAGGAAGTCAAGGAAGAGACATGTTGTTTATTTTGATGTTTTGTTTGATAGGTAAGTTAGATTCCTTTACTCCCAGGTAGCATCCTCTTTTTGTTTGTTATTTTGGCCTTAACCCCCTCCTGAAGCTAGAAGAGTCTTATCTTTTCTTTTTAAATTATCCATACTGTTTACCCTTGTTTTTCCCCTTCCCTCTAACTGCTGTACAAAGACTTTACATTGTAAATAAAATCTTGAAGAGTTCCATGTGTGTGAGTGCTGATAGAGCCAACTCTCTCACTTTTTTTTTTTTTTTGCCCATTGGTTTTTACGTTTACTGATACATCTTCATTCCTCTTTAGTAGCATATGTTACTCCCCTGTCACCCCTAGACAAAAAGGGGATGTAACAACACTTAATAAACAAACTCCAGCTGGTCCAAAATGCAGCAGCTAGAGTTCTTACTAGAACCAGGAAGTATGACCATATTAGCCCGGTTCTGTCAACACTGCACTGGCTCCATATTAAACATCGTATAGATTTTAAAATCTTGCTTATTACTTATAAAGCCCTGAATGGTTTAGCACCTCAGTATTTGAACGAGCTCTTATTGCATTATATTCCTCCACGTCCGCTGCGTTCTCAAAACTCTGGCCGTTTGATAATACCTAGAATATCGAAATCAACTGCGGGTGGCAGATCCTTCTCCCTTTTAGCGCCCAAACTCTGGAAAACCTATCTAACATTGTTCGGGAGGCAGACACACTCTGTCAGTTTAAATCTAGATTAAAGACCCATCTCTTTAACCTGGCTTACACATAAAACACTAACACATTTCTAATATTCAAATCCGTTAAAGGAGTTTTAGGCTGCATTAATTAGGACAACCGGAACCGAGAACAATTCCCATAACACCCGATGTACTTGCTACATCGTTAGAAGAATGGCATCTACGCTAATATTAGTCTGTTTCTCTCTTATTCCGAAGTCACCGTAGCCACCAGATCCAGTCTGTATCCAGATCAGATGGTCACTGCAGTCACCCGGATCCAGTACGTATCCAGCCCAGATGGTGGATC
>NW_015540834.1:95630-110893 GCF_001515605.1 Sinocyclocheilus anshuiensis | reverse complement strand
ATAAACTAATCAGGACAGGAACAGGAAACTAACCAAATAAGGGCATGGGAAGGCACATGGGGAGCAGGACACACACAAAACATGGAACAGAGTCTGACAGCTGCAGCCTGGAATTGAACTGCTGGTTCGTCTGGCCGGAGGAGAACTGGCCCCCCGACTGAGCCTGGTTTCTCCCAAGGGTTTTTTTCTCCATTCTGTCACCGATGGCGTTTTGGTTCCTTGCCGCTGTCGCCTCTGGCTTGCTTAGTTGGGGACACTTCATTTCCAGCGATATCGTTGACTTGATTGCACAGATACTATTTAAACTGAACTGAGCTGGACGATGACATCACTGAATTCAATGATGAACTGCCTTTAACTGAAAAATGAGTGTTTACTATTGTCACTTTGCATTATTGACACAATATTTTCCTAAATAATGCTGTACAGTTGTTTTGACACAAACTGTATTGTTAAAAGCACTATATAAATAAAGGTGACTTGACTTGACTTGATCTACGCGGTATCAAACACCACACTAAGATCTAATAAAACTAAGATTGCAGAAGCTAGAATCAACAATTAATAAAATGTCATTACAAACTTTTAAAAGTACTGATTCTGTACTATGTTGTGGTCTAAAACCTGACAGAAACTTTCAGAAAGCACTGATTTTTTATTTTTTTTTATATATATATAAAAAAGTTTGTAATTGAATAAAAACTACCTTCTATAGAACTTTAGAGAGTACAAAGTTCTGTTTTGAAATCGGTCTAAATTTCTAAATCTGTATGATCCAAATTAGATCACTTAATTAGAGGCTGCACTATAGCATGTTTACAATAGGCTGGCACAGAGCCTGAAACCAAGCAGCAATTTATTACAATCAAGAAACTAGGGCCAATAAAATCAAAAACCTGTTTAAAAATGCGAGTTGGAATAATGTTGTGGGGAATAGTAGAAGGCTTCAAGTGTTCAACAATCTCTGCCAGGGTGGTAATAGAAACAGGCTCAAACAGATGAAAGACAGCAAAGAATGTCGACAGAGGAAGCGATGGATCATGACCAAGTAACTGAATAGAAGATCTGGTAGCAGCAATCTTGTCAATAAAATGTTTAAGAAAAAGGTTCCACAGAAATATTAATACAGTTAAAGACAGGAGGATTAATAGCAGCATTCAATGTGCTAAATGAAACTTTGGGATTACAGCATTTAGTTTTTAAATAAGGCCCATTTTTCTTAAGACTTTATTCAATAAAAAGGTTTTCAGTGGCTACCCAGGTAGGTATAAGTTTAGTTTGAGCAGACACTGGTTTTTCAGGTTTAAGAAGATGGCTTGTTTTTTAGGCTTTGAGTTCATTGCCATGGTAACTTGCACTACACGGATAGGGTTTCATTCTTCGTAAGAGATTACAAAACCGAAACTGGTCCAATCAGCCAATCAGGGCAAAGTGATATGTCATTCATCCATGATCAAGTCATTCCCCCATATCTTTTGCTCCATATCAAAGCAGTTCACAGTGAAAGCATTTTAGAGACAAAATCACTTTTATTAAAGCATTTCACATCAAGGTGAATTCATGTAAATTGGGACAGTTCTTTTTTGATCCTATATAAATTAATTAAATTGAAGCTTGTGTGATTGCCTTTTTTTTTTTTTTTTTGCTGCAGATGTTACACGTTCAGGTGCACTTGCTCCAAAGTAACATTTTAAACACAAGCTTTAAACACTCTGATAATATTTTACTTCAAATGGTGATAGTAACATTTAAACCAGTATTAGTGTTGCTGCTACATGTCGTTGCTATGCTACTGTCAACAAAAAAAAAAGCTTGTCAAACAGGAATTATGTTGAGAGGCAATTGACCCTTCGCAAAAACCCGCCCTCCTTAGATACTGTTGCTATGTCCAACAAGCCATGCCGCTCTCACACTACACATCCTGTTCTCACGCAGTAAAAAAAACAAAAAACATTGCAGAGTGAAGAGGAAACTGACAACACACAGACAGACAAGACAGAGTAGGTTACATCTGGTATGAAACAAGGTCTCAACTTTAAAATTGCTGCTTTATTCTAAGTTTAATCATAGGACTAACTTTAAAGCATGAATGAATGAATGAATAAAGACATGGCTGGCTGGATCTACACTGCAGGCATATTCACTGCGATCACACACAAGACATAACTACCTTTTAGTTAAACACGGTCGATCTCTGACCGCCTGAAATTATGAGCGATAACATCAATGTTTTACAGGATCTCCCGGAGGCCACTCCTTAAACACGTCAGTGCTCCATATTAAAGCAGAGAGTCGAGGATCAAGGATTGTCAGAAAACAGTATGAAACCTACAATGAACCAGCCAGACACCAAATGTGTATTGGTAAGAGCTACTTTTTCAAGTTTCTTACCTTTTTCTTTCTCATTTTTTTAAAAATGTAATTGTCAACTATTTTGCAATTTACAAATACTAAATTGTCAATTTAGTATAAATATATTTATGAAGAAAGTATAAAATATGAAGTTTTAGACAGTCTTTAGTTGTTGGATTAAAGAAAAAGTATTGAAACGATATGATGCTATTATTAACCAGTAACAAGCATGTAAATACAATCTTTTCACGCTGGAATGATTAAAAGGGATTTTGTTACTGTTTTTGGTTACCAAAACGTTTTTTGCTTTTTATTATCTTTTCTTGTACTGTTCCCAATCCCTGAATTAGACATGTAATTTGAGATTTACACTGAGAAAAAAAAAAAAATATATATATATATATATATTCTCATTAAATCTCCAGGCAATATTTGTGGCTGCGTCAAGTACTCTATGTGTAGCAGCATGCCCAGAGAGCCATTTCCAAGTTGAAACGCTATGCTGCTTGAACTGCCAAGAAGGTGAGTTCCACAGAGATAATCTGAAAATTAAGGATACCACTGTGAATCATTAAATAATCATAAAATTCAAATCTACAGGTGAGTATGTTGCCCGTAACTGCTCTGGAGGACCCAGAGTCCACATTGGTGTGCTATGTAATCCATGCCGCAGATGTGAAGGTATGCAACAATTAATTTCATGAATGTTTACACAACTAAGATTGAAACAGGCTATATTGCTCTAACAACAATAAAACTATTTTTCTCCCAAACTACAGAAATTGAAGAGATAACTGTTTCCCATTGCACACAGTTTTCAGACACACAGTGTGCCAGTATACACAGTAAGTATTACACTTACCTTGCAATTTTGTCATTTTTTTTTAAAAACATTATATGACATGTGTGCCTTGTAACTTCTCTTGAAATGTTTCTTTAGTACAAATTATGTTATTGTGTCCGCTCGCACAACATTTGCATTCATTATAAAAATATTTGTCACTACTGTGTCTCCCGCAAGAAAATTTGAAATATATTTCATATAATAAGGTTTGCCCACTGTAGGCAACTAAATTGAAAAGTATTATTGCATGACTTTCAATCAACTTCTCTCTTAAACTGCTTAGGGGCGGGCTCATAAAATCATAAACCCTGATACACATAATTTTTATCATGGCAGTGATACACATCACCTAATAGTAATTCTGGCTGAAATATGTTTGTCACTAGACCAAATCTTTAGGAACTAAATTTCATAATCCTTAACATCAATGTAGATAAGGTGACTTGACTATTTGTTAAATTGCATGTATTCGTGTACTATGCATACATTCTTGCTAATCGCCACCCTCCCTCTCCCCCCCTTAGGAAAAGTGCAACAGATAACCTTGTAAGTTTATCTTTTTTATTATCCTCTTTGCTTTGCAAAAACTAAATTCATGGCAAGTTTCATTTCTAATAAAAATATTAAACAAATCCTCAGGTTTGGTTTCTCGTCTGTGATAGCCACAGTTAAACAGGAAAATAGTGTAATGCAAGCAAGATTCAATACTGCTATAAAGCAGCTCTAAAAAGAGGACAATAGTAAACAGTATAAACTATTTTTATTTTTGCCTCCATGTACTCCTAATTTGCTGCTAGTTAGTAAGGGAGTTGTTAAGTTTTTGTTTAGGGTAGAATTAAGGGATCTAAAATATGGACATGCAGAATAAGGCATTAATATGTGCATTAAGTAGTAATAAATCTGATTCTGGCAGCCTGCTTCTTTTGCAGAATCAGTAAATCTGGTGAATCTGATGGAAACTCTGCAGGTAAACAAATAATTTTCTCTTCATTCTGTACTTCTGTTTTTGTCTCTTTAAACATTAATGAAATGTTAACTGAATGTGTGTCGATGGTCTCTTTTTAAGGAGAACCATTCCATATTTCCATATAAAAGATGCAGAGAGTCTGAAGAAAATCTTAACTCAGGAAAAAGGCCAGCATCAAATACTGTATATTATCATTCAAAGGTTAATTAAAATGAGAAATACTGCAGTACATTTTTAAATATAAAAATTGTTAAAATTTTTAAAGCATGCTAATAAACAACTAGTTAATAGTGAGAATTGGTCCTTAAATATATATAGGTGTGTGCACATCTGTTTATATTGATGTCATATTTAGAAATGTATCTGTGTTTAAAAATACCTGCTGCATGACGCTGTTTATCATTTTTATTTTAGATTATTTTTTTAAGAAGAAAAGACAATACAAGAAAAGAAAATAAAATAAAAAAAGAAAACATATCTATTTGGAACATATCTATAGTATCTATAGTATTTTTGTATCAGATATTTGTACTTTAACAAACTTATATTATCTTCTGCAAGCAGAAAAACAAACACCTACACCTATGTAGCACTCTAAATGTAAATTTTATTTGCACTAATTGGAAGTTGGGAATTGCACCTTGTATTAATTATGTTGTCACGGAATTCCTAAATGTTTTACCAGACTTTCTTTTGTTTGATTTGAACTTTTAATACAAGTGACTCTGAATCTTCAATGATTTAGCCCGATATCTTATGAACAACATTTGTTGTGATGCAGTGTCATGTTTCTGACGATAGAATACCTCATCTAAATTGCCTTTTAAATGTTGATGACTGAATTTGATGACTGCCAAGACAAACATGAAGTTTACTATTTTAAGTCAGTCCTTGTGTGTTCATGTGTCTCTATTTGTGTTGTGGAGTAAATACTGTATTTAACAGTGCTATAGGGGGCCTTAAATGCCCAAATGATGGCTGTATAGAAAGCATATATACACATACAGGCAGGAAATACAGGAGATACAGTTGTTTTCATTCCTGGTCCTGGAGACCCACATCACTGCACATTTTGTACACTGTAAAAAATGACGTGAACTTAAAAAACTGTATTGGACAGTATTGGACATTACATGTAATTTTACGGTAGTATACCATTTTTGGCATAATTTACAGTGAATAACCGTACATTGACATTCCCAGAATTCCCTGTGTTACATTTCAAATTTGATGTTTTTTGTTGAAATAACTATGTTTCTTCTTAGTTTTTTCTTATCAGTTTTGTATATTATGGTTGTATGATACACCTAATGTTGTTAAATGAATGTTTATTGCATTAATTCAGTTTCATGTGTGTTACCATGATGGTGTTTAGTGTTTGTGTGAATGACACTGTGCACCTTCTATGTGTTTTATTATTTAAAAGCTGATTGTGATGGGTTTTGGTTCATCATGTGACTTTCTCATCACCCCCTGCATTTGGTGGTTATCAGTGTATTACAAAGGTACAAAACAGATTTCAGTACTTCAATAGGTTGGTATATTAACATTATTTCAGTTAATGAAATTACGGTATTTAACTGTAAATTTAAGTTAAAACTGTAAAACCTAAAATGTTGCTACCGTATTTTTTATGGTAAAATTCCGGCAACCACATCTGCTGTTTTTTTACCGTAAATTTTACGTAATTTTTTTTTTACAGTGTATGTCTGTCTCTGACACACTTAGTTAAGTTCATGGAGTGCTCTGCTAATGTTAAACAAGGGTTAAATATGGATGACATACAAGATGTTCAGTGCTGTGGGCCCCATGACAAGAATTGAAAAGCACTGGTTTATATTAGACAGAGTCAGGTGAATGAGGAGGAATGCAGATCACTGGCAGAGGCAGTTGACAAAAACAATAAGCAATGGCAGTCACAATTTAATCAAAGACGATGAAGAAGTATTGACTAAGTATTCAACAGCCAATTGAGGTAGGAATTTTGCAGCAAATCAAGGTATTGAAGAATTGATTCAATGTTTACAGCCTTGAATGCATTAATGCAATGCAAATTGCTTTGAATAAAAGTGTCTGCTAAAAGCACAAGTGTAAATTCTCAAATAAAGTTAGAAATAAATTAAACTTTATGTAGCTGAATGAAATGTATTTTATTTATTTATTTAACCCTGGACAAGTAAATTACATATACATTTTTTAGGCTATAATGAAATTAGAATGATCAACCATTTAATTTCAGCACTTCATGAACTGACAACTAAATAGCACGCAGGCCATCATGTAGAGCATGTACGCACATGTTGGGAGTATTCATAGTAAACAGAAAAGGAATGAATGTTTGTATATGTACTTCGCAGAGATCACTCAGAATAGAATGTATCGTTGAATAGAATGTGTTCTTTTTTTAGACATCTTTTTAGAGAAAAAAAAAAAAGACATGGAAGATAACATGAAAATAAACAGAGAAAATACTTTTTATATATATTTTAACTCCCCTTCCCCTCACCCCCCACCCCCCAAAACATCCAAAAATTCAATTACACAGGTAAAGTTATTATACCAAGGCTAAAACAGACAAATCCACATATTTTCAAATACAAAAGCGCAACATATATACACATATCAATCAGCAGAGTGAGAGGCATTTAACATTGCCTTTGCCAATATTTAGTTATTTTCCTGAAATTGTATAAACAGATGCCAAATTGTATGGTGGTCCTTTCGTTTACCCTTTATACTGCAGGTTATTTTTTTTCCAGTGCAATAATGTGCCAGATCTTTCAACCAATGATCAATGGATGGATAATAGAATGTGTTCTACTATAAGTACTAATAAACTTGTAACCTAATAAAACCTGAAGCCCACAAACACACATTTCTCAGGATTCACAGTTGTGAAGACTGTGAATACCTTTTTCAGGTTCTTTGAAACATGCATTATGGATCCCATAGAACAAGTTCCTGAACTGTTCCCCACAGAACAGGAGGAGGAGGTAAGAATCTTCACTCACAAAATGAAACAGATGAGCACAATGATGGAACAACTTTACCAAAGTGAACTGAACTGCTGTCACACATAGCTATAGTAACAAAGCTATTTACTTGTTGACATTTTTAACTGCATAGCCAGAAGTAGTTTTTCCCCCCTCCATTATTCAACATAAAGGCATCTGTTTTTCATAGTTTTAGTAGTTAAGTTATAGTAAAAGTTATAGTAGTTAAAGGGATAGTTCACCCAAATATTTAAATTATGTCATTAATTACTCACCCTTGTGTCGTTCCAATCCCGTAAGATCTTCGTTCATCTTTGGAACACAAATTAAGATATTTTTTGATGAATTGACAGCAAGGGTCCTAACACGATCAAGGTCCAGAAACGTAGCAAGGAGATCACTAAAATAATCCATGTGACATCAGTGGTTCAACCGTAATTTTACGAAGCTACGAGAATACTTTTTGTGCGCAAAGAAACACAAAGAAAGACAAGGGAAGTCGTGGCCTAATGGTTAGAGAGTCGGACTCGTAACCCAAAGGTTGTGGGTTTGAGTCTCGTACCGGCAGGGATTGTAGGTGGGGGGAGTGAATGTACAGCGCTCTCTCCACCTTCAATACCACGACTGAGGTGCCCTTGAGCAAGGCACCGAACCCCCAACTGCTCCCCGGGCGCCGCAGCATAAATGGCAGCCCACTGCTCCGGGTGTGTGTGTGTTCACTGCTGTGTGTGTGCACTTTGGATGGGTAAATGCAGAGCACTAATTCCGAGTATGGGTCACCATACTTGGCCACATGTCACGAAAACAAAAATAATGATTTTATTTAACAATTCTTCTCCTCTGCATCACCCTGGCACCATTTTGGAGAGTATCATGACGTATGTGAGTGCTTTGATCTGAACGTAAACAACGTATCCTGTTCTGTGTCAGCCGTACCACGCGGATACATTGTTTACACTTTGATCTGAGTGAAAACAATGTATCCACGTGGTGCGGCTTACACAGAACAGTGTACGTTGTTTACGTTCAGGCGCCAGGGTGATGCGGACGAGAAGAATTGTTGAATAAACGTGTTATTTTTGTTTTCTTTGAGCACAGAAAGTATTCTCGGAGCTTCGTAAAATTACGTTTGAACCACTGACGTCACATTGATTATTTTACCTATGTCCTACGTTTCTGAGCCTTGATCATGTTAGGAACCTTGCTGTCTATGGGAGGGTCAGAGAGCTCTCAGAATTCATAAAAATATCTTAATTTGTGTTCCGAAGATAAACGAAGGTCTTACTGGTTTGGAACGGCATGAGGGTGAGTAATTAATGACAGAATTTTCATTTTTGGGTGAACTATGCCTTTAAGTTATAGTAAAAATAGTTGCACCAGTTGCAGTTATATTAAAAATAAAAGTATTTTGGCATTACTTTTAATCAGCTTCTTGGTGAAACTTTTTAGGGGTGGGAGAGAGGACCAAACGTATAAAACTAAAATCAAAACCATATAGATTTCATCTTTATTATCATCACAACAACAAATAATTAATTTTAACTGACAACTATTAAATGTTTATCCTATTATATGTATGTGACTTTTACTCACTTATACAGTATATGCACACATAAAGCTTACATATACACATGATAAAAACTAAGTAACCAGCACCCAAAAGACAACAAATGCTGGTTCACCAGCACACCAGCATCCCAAGCTGATCCCAGCATGCAAAACATACCTTATGCTGGTCCACCAGCACACCTGATTATCATGCTGGGATCTAGCAAACCAGCAACCAGCATCCCATGCTGGGGACCAGCAAGCCAGAAACCAGCATCCCATGCTGGTCCCAGCATGCAAAACATACCTTTTGCTGGTGACCAGCAATGCTGGAATTTTCAGCAGGGTATTCTGCAATGGCCAAGTCAATCTTCTGATTTCAACTCGACTGAGCATGCATTTCACTTGCTGAAGACAAAACTAAAGGCAGAAAGACCCACAAACAAACAACAACTGAAGTCAGCTGCAGTTAAGGCCTGGCAAAACATCACAAAGGAGGAAACCCAGTCTCTGGTGATGTCCATGAATTCCAGACTTAAGGTAGTCATTACCTGCAAAGGATTCTCAACAAAATAAAAATAAAAATAACATTTTATTTATGATTATATTTATTTGTCCAATTACATTTGAGCCCTGAAAATGGGGTACTAAGTATAAAAATGGCTGTGATTCCTAAGCATTTTATGTTATATTTTGTTCAACCCCTTGAACTGCACTTCAATTTCATCTTGATTGTTTAATTTGAATTCTGTTCTGATGGCATACAGAGCCAAAATTATGAAAATTGTGTCAGTGTCCAAATATATATGGACCTGACTGTATATTTATATTATATATTGCTTTGATTGAAATAGAAATATTTAAAATGTTAATACAAGTTAACAATCAGACTAACAATTAAAAATGATAAGAAGGGCATATATTTGCCCTGACCTTACAGCCTTTTTACAGCGAGCCAGTTTAGTTTGGTTTTCACCAAGCAAATTAAGTTACAACATTCTCCTTTTTTTTTTTAGGATATATCACCTGTAAAAATAATTATGAATGAATCTTGCTCTGAATTTAAACAATTTTAGTTAACAGACAAGGACAAGAACCGAAAGAAACAGACCAGGATTGTTCAGTGATTCTTATCATTAACTGTCCCGATAAGCACCAAATATCCCCCTGGATTCATTTACAGTAGAGATGCATTGAATATTGTAACACTAGTTTAGTTCACCAGTTCTCTCATGACACAAAATACCTATTTGCGGAGTTCAGGTTTTTTTTATTTATTTGTTTTTACCCTTTGGAAGTTGCAACCTCACGCCACAGAGAAGGGTCAGGAGACAGCGGAGGGATGGCGACAAGGGATGGTGAAGGGCTGGCACAGACAGGCATGAGGAGGTTCTGGAGGTGGCCGGATGACCGGGAGGACAACTAGAGTCCAGGGTGGTGATGGAGGGAGGAGCCAGTGAGGAACAGGCGGGGGGAGGAGTCAGGGAGGAGACCGGAGCAGGAGGAGATGGAAGACGCTCCAAAGCCCAGCCAGGGAGATGGCCCACGGTGGAGCAGATGGAGGGAGGAACCATGGTGGAGGAAGAGCTGATGACTCCAGGGGGCCGAATGACAGCAGCGGAGCAGGTGGGAGAGGAGCCCAAGGTGGAGATGGAGAGCCGCTGAGCCTGGGTGATGCCAAGGATCCAGAGGGCCAAGGCAGAGCAGATGGCTCCAGTGACCGAGGCACAGGCAGGGATCTGGAAGGCCGCAGTGGTCCAACAAGGTGGAGCTGGAGGGAAGGAGGAGCCTGATGGAGCCAGAGGTACGGAGGGACGAGGCGAAGCCGGAGGAGTGGAGGCCCAAGGCGGCGGATGGTCGGTGACTGACCAAGGCGGAGGACGAGGGAGCCCAGCAGAGCTGGTGGACTGATGGGCCATGGTGGAGATGAGGGAGCTAGGAGCCATGGTGGAGCCGCTGGGTCGACGGGCGGATGCGGAGACCGGGGATCCTCTGACCTTGATGGAGCAGGAGACTGACAGGCCTGCAATGACTCTGATCCACAGACGAAAGGCTGAGGATGAGCTGAGGGGCTGACAGGATGAAGTGACAGCGGGACAGAGGATGGCAGAGAACAGAGGAGAGGTGGTGGGAGAGGGAGGCTGGGTGGGAGTTCATGACAGTCAAGGGTTTCAGGGATGCTGTATGCTGCCCACACACACCAAATGGCAACACCCATGAAAGGGAATGCCACGGACAGGGGAATGACCTCCATGGTTGTGACAGGACAGACAGACAATAATCCAAGGCAGACAGACAGTTCAAAATCGACCTCCATAGTCGTGATGGGACAAACAGACAGGTCCAAGCAGACAAACATTTAAAAACAGACCTCCATGGTCGTTTCAGGACAGACAGGGAGTTCAGATGATGACAGAAGAAGTACCTCAGAATAAATGTCTATTAATCTCCCTAGTCCTGCTTTAGCTCACCCTCAGCGGTGGTGCAGTGGGCGGGGCTTTCCTCTGCGCCCTCGCGCTCCACTGTCTCATCCACCGTCACGTGCATTGTTGCTGGCTCTCGCATCTGGTCAGACAACAAATGAGGCTCTGGCTCCGGGGCGATCCTCAGCTCTCTCGCTCCTCTTGGCAATGGCTCGTCGGTTGCGGCAGGTGCTGGCTCTCCATCAGCGGTGGGCTCAGGCTCATGCTCCGTGCAGCGGTGTGATGCTTGGCTGGGCTCTGGGTCGGGAGTGGGACTGGTGTACTCGTCCGCGATATCCATGTTTTTTTTTTAGTGGTCAGGTATTCTTTCACGGTTTACTGTTGTCGATGAACACGCAAGAAGATGATGAAGAAGGTTTAACAGTCTTTAATTAATCCACACCACGATAAATCCAACATAGAGGAAGGTTAGTGACACACGTAGACGCAAACATTAACAATACCTGACCAAAGCTAAAAAGACTGGAACTTAAATACACAGACCAAAGGATAATTAACCATATACAGCTGAACATAATGATGCAATCAAATCAATAACCATGACAACAAACACAACGGTGAAAACAGAGTCCAAAACGGTGCAAGGTGTGACAGTTACATCTATAATTACACTGTTGATTCTACCTCTATCCTTTAAACCTAACCAGACCACCAGAACTGTCCCTAAATTTACACATATCCCACTTTAATAGCAGAATAAAGTGTTTAGCAATTCAACATAGACACAACAGCTATATTGTATCTATCAATTCATTATTTTAAGTCATTAAGAACATAGTATTTAAAGACACCTAATATAAAGTAGGACCGCATTTTGTTACTTTACATCAGATTGTTCCTCAAACCTCCTCGCGCACAAATTAACCAGCAGGGAATTACATTTTCATCAGTGTCCATCCCTGACAGATGGCCTGAGACACATGCACAGTACTGAGGTTCTGTTTTTATGTCTTTCTTATGTAACGCACCTGATTCAGATCGTCAGCTCATTAGGAGGGAGATCCATGAACTGAACCGAGGGTGTCAGATAAGAGAGACATACAAAATGTGCAGAGCATTGGTACCCCAGGACTGGAAGTGAAAACCACTGAGTTAAGTCAAGTACCTCTGTGTAATTTTCTAGTGTCTCAGAACAGAACAGAATTAAGCACTCAGTAGAGTAGTGACAGTCATTTAGCTGCTGTGTGTGTGTGTGTGTGTGTGTGTGTGTGTGTGTGTGTCGGTGTAGCCCATAACATTTTGAGCAGTGCATATGGCTTGAATCCCTTCTTAAATATAAATATAACATTTTGCATATAACATTGTTTTATTGTCTGGCAGGTGAAAAACCAAACATTCAATGTATTAAGGTGTTATTCATGTCAATAACACAAATGGTACAAGTTCTACAGTAGTTTAATGATTCGAATTAGGGATTTGAAACAAAACCTGCAGCAAAGGAGTAATATTAATTGTGATGCTTGTCTTATCAAACACCCTTTATAATGGGCAGATGTTTTTTTAACATACTCTAAGTAAAGGTTTTTGAGGTCCTGCTTTTACAAGAAAAGGAAAATGCAATGGATAGTGTACTGAAACATGGATTTGTGTATTGGTCTTTTTTTCTTGGTAAGCTTAGTATATTGAATTGAAAGCAACAAAAGGCAAAATGCCACAGTGCATTTCAACCCTCAGTCAGAAAGTTTACACCTTGCATATAGAAAGTCTCAGTCATCTCTTATGTTACTGTTTGACTTGACTTGTTCAGTTAACTCATTTGCAAAGAACAGCAAGAAAGTAGATACTCCAGGAATAACACAAGTGCACACACACACCCATTCAAAACACACCTGCCAGGTGACATACAATGCCTGGGTGCACTGGTGCGTATTGTCACATGATAACAGCTCCACCATTGCTGGTGGACCTTTCTCCAGACTCCACCCTTTGTAAAGTCACATGGGACAAACTCCTACACAAGCACAAGGAGTGTCAGATATCACAGAGTTTTCTCTAGAATCAGGTGACGCATTGAAAGTCTGTAGTGATTATTCATAATCGAAACTTGTTGTCTAGAATAAGAAAAGACATTGATGTCCAAAACCTTTGAAGACAGGAGGGACTGCATTTGAATTATAGAGGTGGGTCTGTATTCATTGACCTGTGATGAATGTAGATGATCTTCTAAAATGTGTTTTTCATTGACAAAAGAGGCAGCTGTTAAATTGACAAATTCATGAGATTATACTTTTGGTTTAAACACAGCATTTGTCAGCCGTAAACGTAAAATTTACAGTAGTGTTTGAAGAGGGAGTTAAGAAGCTGTTTTGTCTGCCAGTGCTCACCATGTTGGGTGAAGATCCAGTTTGACCACCAGACCTTTCTAGGAAGAAGGAAGTCTTTGTGACATGTCATATCTTAGTGTGGTTGAATGTCACAAAACTGGACAGACAAACGTGCAAAAAAAAAATAAATCTATTGTTTTAAGAATAAAGTTTAGATTTTATTTTATTTTATTTTATGTTGTTAGTTACTATATTTAATTAAGCACAAAATATGAGGTCACATCAATCTTATAAAGGTGATTTCACTTTCACATTCTTTTACTTGCCAAGTGCTAAAACACTTGTTTTTGTGTTATCATCTACATCATTTTTTTTCTTTTACTTTAATTATTATTGGTTTGGTAAACCAAATGTCATAAACATATGATTTAGAATTTATATTTGTGTTGGCTAGATTGTTTTTGTGCATAGAATATTCAAGTTCATATTCCCATATAATCTTTATTAATCCGATTGTTTAATAATCACAATAACTTAATAAGTTCAATAATTAATAAATGAATTAATTATAATTCACCCAAATATGAAAAACCTGTCAACATTTACTTACCCTAATACTATTCCAAAAGCATATGACTATTAATATTAAGATAATATATAAATAAGATATTTCCATTTTAAAATATCCTCTCATATTTTTTGTTCATACATTGAATGTTCACGAAACCAAAACTTTCGTGCATATAAAAAGACATAGTAAATATAATCCATTTGAATCAAGGGGTTTAATCCAAGTCTTCCAAAGAGACAAATTTGCTGAGCAGATTTAATTTAGGCTTTTATTCATGTATAAACACTGATCAATATACATACACACAATATACATACATTAAATATGGTAAAAATGGAAGCTTAACTGTACTTAATTAAAATATGTAAACATATAAAGTGATTGTGCCTCTTCAGAAGAGATTAAAGAGATGATTATTTTTACTATGTCTTATTGTAATAATCGATGTTTGAAGTTTTTGCAAGAACTTTCAATGGAGGGACAGAAATCTGTCGGGTTTCATTCAAAATATCTTCATTTCTTTATTGAAGATGCACTAAAGTCTTATGGTTTTAAAGCGAAATGAGCATGGGTGACACAATGGCGCAATTGTAAGAGTAAGTTTACAATGTAATTACATCTGTCATTACATGCAGGTACTGCAAATGCAACTACAATATTAACAACATGTATGTACATACATTTTGCATGTACATGTACTGTATATACATGAAACATTAAGTCCATTAATGGCAACACAAGCACTGTCTGGAGGAGTTATTTGGACACTCTCAGAGAAAAAAAAAAAAAGTACAAAAGCTGCCACTACACCAGTACCCTTTCAAAATACATTTTGTACATTATGTATCCCTAATCACTGACAGCTGATGGCTTTTGTACTTTTGGGAACGTAGGAATATTTTGTTTGCTCCATCCTGGTTACTATTTGATGCATATGACATCCTATACTGGTATTCAGGTTGTTGTGTTTTTGATGATTCCGGTTTTAGGTCTTTGCTGTTATGTCAATCATTGCTGAGGAAGTTTATCAAGGTGTATGATCAAAGGTCATTATTTGCAGCACTAAAGGAAATGTGTCATCTGAAATGCAAAATATGCAGTATATGTATATTTTAGACAAAAAGTAACCCATCATTTCCTTTTAAAAGTTGTGAACGATCTGTTTATCATTCTCAATCGAATTATAATTTAATTATCATTCAATCTGTTTACTAAATCAATTACCCCCCCCACCCCCACCC
>NW_015540834.1:86362-95235 GCF_001515605.1 Sinocyclocheilus anshuiensis | reverse complement strand
AAATTTGCCAAATTGTAGAGTTTCATTTGCTGCTTTTCTTGGCCATTGCTTTAGATTGAGCAAGTAAGTGAGTGAGACTGGAAAGTATTTTCACTGCTTTGAAGCCAGGAAAGTCAGACATAAAATCACACAGAAAAAGTACAGATTACAGAATATTAGGACACTGCGTATATTAACAGCAGGACAAAACAATGAAAGGTACATTTGGATGAATCACTTTCATGTTAGTAAAATAATAATAATAACAACAACAACAATTTTTTCATGCACATATTCAATTTTTTATATGCATTAAGCCTGTTTTCTCATTTTTATTATCTTGAAACTATACCAATCAACAAATTCTTTTTAAAGTTTTACTATATGACGTATGTGTGATTTAAATCTGTGGTGATATGATATGTTTAGTCAAATGTTCAGTCCGAAGGTCTCACCTCTCAGGTCAAAGTCCTCTGTGTCTCACTGTTAATAACCAATGTCCTTGTTGGTCTGGCTATGAATATGTAATTCACCCAATGATGGCTTTAGCTTGTGCTATGTGCAAGTAGCAACTAAAATTAATGAAACAGTGAGGATTGGTAAATTGGGATTTGTACTAAAATCTATAGGACACTGGTCCTTCAGGACTAGGGTTAAAGAACTTTGTAATACAGTAATACATACATTTGTAATACATCTTTACAAATGTATTCTTTATCTAAAAAACAGAAATGATATTATGTGGTCAGTTATTTTAAACATATAAAAACTAAAAATCAATTAATTCACCTTTTTTTTTTTTTTTTATGAAATTGGAAAAGAAATTTGTTGGTATAGCTGTGTCAAAAATGGAAATGTGCATCTGAAGATGCAGCATGTTGTCATAATATATATACTCCATATAATATAATGCATTAATTGTTATTATCAGGGTCGTGCAAAAAAAATCCGAACATAATCTCTTTCAATTAATTGGAGCTGGAATTTTAAATGAATTGGCCACACTCTACTGAAAGTTGAATTGGAATGTTAGGAAGAGAAATTTACTGAATTGTAATTCAAATAAATTTTAATTTAAAAACAGTCCTATTAACCTTCAGATCTCAAGGCTTTTCAAACTTCTGTTCACTTTTAACTTAACTTTTAAACAAGGCTTTCTCAACATATAAGGTGTTCTGTTTGTAACCTCAGTTCTGTTTAAAATTCAGGAATAAAACTGAAATTCAAGTGGCTTCAGACCCTTCAGATGTTTTCATGTAGCAACAGTACTTTTTATTCAGTACTTTATTGCTTTATATATCACCAGTATGTACAATAATAACAGAATGTGCCAACTGACAGCTTTCAAATCGCTCTTACTGTACTTTGACGGCATATGTCACAGTGATGTGGTGTTGGCGCCATCTCATCTCAAGTCAGAAGAAAATTGGTCTGTGCAGCAACACATGAAGTCAAACACACCTATAGGCTACACATATCAGATCATTTGGTGGCACTAACATGTTAAAAAGCAGTACTAAAGACTAGATGTGTTTTGTGACATCAGCTGTGCTTCGCCTTACCGATTGGTGAGATTTATGGCTTGCACTCATAGGTAAAGTTGAAAACACTCCTCTTACTGATGTAACCTCAGTTCCCTGAGATAAGGGACGAGTGTTGCGTTGATATGCTTATGGGTATAAGGGACATCATTTAAGATTTTATAGGGAATTTGGACAGAATCACTGTTTTACAGCTGATCACTGAGTCGGCCAGCGATTCATTGAACGAGCCATACAACATCAACTCTGCATGGATATTAATATCCAAAATATAGTGAAAACACTATTTATTAGCACAGTAACAAGATCGGCAGTTTAAGACATTAACTTGTAAACACAAAACACAAGATACTTCTCTTTTCAATATAAATAAGGCTTTATTGGATAAATCTAAGACATATAAACTAATCTAACACATAAACATACGCACTCATACATTCACACAAGTTGCAGAAAGAGAGAAAGTGAGGAAATAATGAGTTTAGAAGAGTGAAAACATGAAATCCCAAGTTTATAGCAATATATGCAATTGCATAGACCTGAACAACCATCAATCATCTAATTAACCCTCTCATTGAGTCTCTCAATGAGGCTATAAACTTTATATTAAATGCACCAGTTCAGCTAGAATCTGGAGGTTGTACTTGCGTTGCCTTTGTGTTAAAGGATTGGCTGGAAGTTCAGTGGTCGTTCGTAGTGAAGTCTTGGGCATTGGCTGAAGTTGCGGAGTTGTGGGCTGGTTGAGGTTTTAGACAGGCACTCAAGGTCGGACTCGGAGACGCAGCGTTGCGGCAAAACTTAACTCAGAACACAAAACTCAAGTGAAAAGAAAAAAAATGAAAGTAGTCTAGTAGTAATGAGGAAGTAGTAGTAATGAGAGTTTAGTCTTTGTCCTGGGTGGGGGAAACCAGTCCGAGGAAGTATGTAGCTCATGATTTCTATCATGGATTTACATGTGATGGTCAGGCTGTGCATCTCTTTGACTCTTCATCTTACTTGCCCCAAAATTGACAATCTCCTTCCTGAGTCGGGATTATCAATAAGTATTCTTTTGTTAATGTTGCAAGCTGTCCAAACTGTGGAGTTGGTTGGTTAGGCATGCTTCAGACTGGCTGGTGCTAGGATCTGGACAGATTTAGGATGTTGCCTTGTTATCCTGGGCCTCTTTGTGGAATTTGGCTCTTTGGGTTGTTCAACACCAATCTAATCAAATCTTAAATTGTCTGATTCACTCTGATACCCTACATGGGGAAACTCCTGTTTACTCTGATACTGAAGCCTGATTTGTTCATGCTTGTGTAGCTGTATTTCAGTCTCTCCCATTGATACGCTTATGGGGAACGCATTCAATAGTGTCATGCTATAAGCAAGTGTAGAGAAGCCATCCTGGAAGCTGCACAAATGTCACCTATAGAAACTCCACTGGACCATGCCCAGGAGAAGGCCATTCCTCTGGTGGAGTGGGCCCTCACTCCAATAGGATACTGTAAGCCCACTGAGGTGTAAGCCAGGGCTGCAGTGTCAACTGTTCAGTGGGATAGTCTCTGCTTCATAACTAGCAGACCTTTAGAGCGGCCTCTGAAGCATACTAGAGCTGCTCTGAATGCGAGAAATGGCTAGAGTGCTCTACGTATACTCTAAGAGACCAAACTGGGCAAAGTAAATTAGGAACCTGCTCATTATTTTAATAAGGAGGAGCTAGAAGGCTGATGACTTGTGCTCTGGATGGAGTGAAGAGCACTTTACACAGATAGCCGTGTCTTGGTTTGAAGACGACTTTACAGTCGTTAGGCCCAAACGCACGGTATGAAGCAGTGACTGACAGTGCTTGTAAACTGCCCACTTGCTTGACCAATGGTAAAGCCAGACGTAGGGCAGTCTTGAGCGATAGCGGCCATAATTCAGCCACCTAGAGCAGCTCAAAAAGAGGGCCTTGTAGGCCCTAAGTACTGTGGATAAGTCCCATGTCGGCACAGAATTTAGGACGAGGTGGATTCAGTCTCCAAGCTCCTCTAAAGAACTTAACAAGGTTATTTTTTCAGACTGACTGGCCAGGCACGAAAGTGTGATTGGCTATGATGGCTGCCACATACTCTTTCTTATCCAGCAGCTCTTGCAGAAAGGTTAGCATGGATGACATCACAAAGAGGATGGGTCCTTGTTCCATACGGCATACTAGTTAGAAAAGACTAACCACTTGATGGTATAGAGGCGTCTCGTAGGAGGGGCTCTAGCCTCCAAAATAGTGTTAGTCACCCTCGCAGAGAGCTGTAAAGACTCCCCACAGGGGGCCAAACATGAAGGCTCTACAGCTCAGGCCAGGTATGCCAGATCATGCCCCTTGCTTGAGAGAGGAGGTCCTCTCCTTGTCCACTCCTTGGTTCAGTTTGCCTGGCACATGAACCTCCCTCAGTGAGAGTAAGTTGCACTGTGTCCATAAGAGGAGGCGTCTTGCCATCCTATAAAGGGAGTGTGACCTGACACGGCATTGGTGATTTATAAAGGCTAATGAGTATCGGTACTGAACGGTTCACCGGGTGAATTCCAAATGGAAGTGATCATCCCTATCCCCTTGGAGTGGGGACTTTGGAATGAGCAGGGCACATGCGTGCCATTATGTAGTCGTTTGGAATGCACTTTGCAAAGGGTGCTACGTAATTTATTATCTTCAGCTGGCATGTTCCCGTGACAACTCAGCATGGTGTCCGTCAGCAGATGTCGCTGTTTTACTGTCAAAAATTTCTTTTTATTGTTGTTAGCATAACTGTTGCAAATAAACATACATTTAATATTTTTTTAAGTTTTTAAAATATGTTATATAATATATAAAAACTAATATGTATAAAACTTTTTAAAATATAAAATGTATATTTTTTTATGCCTGTGTCCATCAGCGAATCTGCTGAACTGTTCACGTGCAAATTCACGTGCGTGCCATTATGTAGTCGTTTGGAATGCACTTGGCAAAGGGAGCAATGTAATTTCCTCATTATCTTCAGCTGGGATGTACCCGTGACAACGCAGCATGGTGTCTGTCAGCAGATGTCGCTGTTTTAATGTCATAAATTTCTTTTTATTGTTGTTAGCATAACTGTTGCAAATAAACATACATTTAATATTTTTTTAAGTTTTTAAAATATGTTATATAATATATAAAAACTAATATGTATAAAACTTTTTAAAATATAAAATGTATATTTTTTTATGCCTGTGTCGATCAGCTTCAGCTGGCATGTTCCCGTGACAACTCAGCATGGTGTCCGTCAGCAGATGTCGCTGTTTTACTGTCAAAAATTTCTTTTTATTGTTGTTAGCATAACTGTTGCAAATAAACATACATTTAATATTTTTTTAAGTTTTTAAAATATGTTATATAATATATAAAAACTAATATGTATAAAACTTTTTAAAATATAAAATGTATATTTTTTTATGCCTGTGTCCATCAGCGAATCTGCTGACGGACACCGTGCTGCGTTGTCATGGGAACATGCCAGCAGAAGATAATGAGGAAATTACGTCGCTCCCTTTGCCAAGTGCATTCCAAACGACTAAATAATGGCACGCACATGCCCTACTCTCTCCAAAGTCCCCACTCCAAGGGGATAGGGATGATCACTTCCATTTGGAATTTGCCCGGTGAACCGTTTGGTACCGATACTCGTACCAGCACACCCCTAAAGGCTACCACCTTCATGTTGTCCAAGTTGACCAGGAACATGGTGCCCTCTTAAGGCAGGTAGGAAGGTTTTTAGGGCTAGAAAATATGTCATCATCTCAAGGAAGTTGATGTGAGGCCATTGCTCCAGGCTGGACCAAGAGCCAAATGCCGGTCTGCCCTTGTACAGTGCTCGTACAGTTGGATGCATCTGTCATGGCCAGCTTCCTTCTGGAGGTCAGTCCCAATGGCAAGCCTGTCTGAAACAGGCGAGGGGCCTTCCAAAGAACCACAGTGGTGGGTCACCTTGAGGCAAAGATGTCTCAGGCACAGTGGAGGGGCCACATGTGAAGCAGGCCCAACAGAATCCCAGAGGAAGCAGCTGGCATGAGGCAGAGCATCCTCTGGAGAGCTGTGGGGGGACGAGACATCCTGAATCTGATGCCGCTAGCCGCTGAATTGTCAGTGAACGTTTCGGCGTAATCCAGGGCCGCATCTGGGCCGAGTCCATAACTGTCCCCAGGAAGATGACTCGCTGGCTGGGAGACAGAGAGCTCTTGACTAAATTGATTTTCATCCCAAGTTGCTCCAGGTGACTGAGCATCAGCGACCTGTGAGCGAGAAGTTCGAGCTCCGATCTGGCTAACACAAGCAAATCATTGAGGTAATTCATAATGCGGATTCCCATCTGCCTCAGAGAAGAAAGAGATCCACGCACTTCATAAAAGTGCATGGGGCAAGAGACAGTCCAAATGGCAGGACTATATATTGATAAGCCATTCCCTCGAATGCGAATCACAAGAATTGTCTGTGATGTGGGGCTATCTGGATGTGAATGAAAGCATCTTCTAAAATCTAGATCCACTGATGAAAACCATTCCCCGGGGCATATCTGTGCAGGGATCTGTTTCAAAGTCAAAATCCTGAACCGGCATTTCATCACCGCACTGTTCAGGTTTCTGACATCGAGGATGAGCCCACCATCTTTCTTGGGAATGAGGAAGTAACGGCTGTAAAAGCCTGACACTCTGTTTGCTAGGGGAACCAACTCTATGGCCCCTTTTGCAAGCAGACTTTGCACTTCGGCCCGGAGAACCGAATCGTTGTCCCTTACCATAGTTTGAATAATACCTCTGAAGTGAGGGGGTCTGCAAGTGAACTGGAGCAAGTAACCCCATTCTATAGTCTACAGAATCCAACTTGACACGCTTTCACGAATCCAACTTTTGACAACTTGATGGCTTTCCAAGCCTGGAGCCGGGTGGCAAGTAGTCTGAGTCTTTCAAGTGGCAGGTCACCACATAGAGGCGGGGAACTGACATTTCGCGGTAATGAGAAGAGGAGAAGTGCTCTTTTGAGTATGTGGGTCCACTATCACAGCAGTAATTTGCTTGGGCACGTACTGAACAGGAAGGGCAGGAACAGCTTGAACAATGCATCTATAACCCAGAGCTAAGCAGGGGAATGGAGAGTGAGGTGTGATTTCTTTGAGGGCAGTCTGGTCTCGCCGGGACCTGACCCTCTCCTCTTCCTCTCTGTACTGAGATCAGGATGGCTTCTGCAGTTCAGGGTCGAACGTCACTCTGGGGCGGGGTCCCTGGTGCTTTTGGAAATGGATAGCATTTAGCCATCTGAGGGTGCTGTTCGAGCCCAGGCTCAGACTTCGCAGGCTGCTGGGAGGATAGAGCTTTCTAGTGACTTGAACCAGCCGCTGAGCTAGAACGCTTTGGCTGTGATGACTTTTGTGCTGCCATGAAGTACTCAGCAAAACATTCCACAGCAGGGCTGAATAATCTCGTGGGGGACACAGGGAGTTAATGAAGGTAACCTTGTCAGTGTCCTTGATCTCTGTTAAGTTCAACCAAAGGTAGCGCTCCAGCACCACCAGGTTGGCCATGGCCTTGCCGATTGTCTGCGCACTGGCCGAAAGAGATCAAGCTGCTTGCTGCAGGTAAGGGGCAGTGACCTGTGTCACACGAGCCACACTCACGATGCAACATTTGAAAGCATGGAAATTTGCTCTTATGAAATGCTCTTTGAGATCACCCGATGGCCGCATGGGAAGCAATGATGAGAGGCATCCTTCCGCTGCCAGGGCTCTTCTATGGCGAGTAGCAGGATTTGGGGGATGGACAGGAGGACATAGAATGCATCCTGAGATGCAATTGAGATGCTCTGTAATATTACTTTTGTCTACTTTACTGAGGGATCAAATCAGCTATCAGCTTAAAATTTTGAGCTTGGCTTGGCTTCAGTCGTCCCCTGGCATAGAGCCACAGTACACTGACAGAAATGTGGGAAATCATTCATCAAGACACTGACAGTACATAATGAGTATTTTCTAGTCATTGAATGTACAGTACAATGGCTATACACTTGTTATTTGAATGAGTGCACCTGATGATGTCTACTAAGGTTTCAGACATGACTATAAATGGTTGTTCCCTCAAAAAGTGCACTATATAATGATGTGGGGTGACACATCTGGGGAATTTTATATTCAGGTAGGTCAGCTACATTATGAAATTCGGTTTTAATGAAAATATTGAACTTTGATCTTAGAGCAAGAGTGTCATGGGGCAAGTTGTTACACATTTTAAATATTAAAACACTGTTTATTCATTGGAGCGTTAGGTACAGTGTATTCTATTAATTAGGATGTTTGTTGTACACAACAACAGTTTCAAATTTCTAAACGTTACCTTTTACATGTTTGCTGTTCCAAAAACTGTTTTGTGTTTCATATTTTGATTTTCTTTTCTGTTTCGCAGAGATGGATGTGGGGCCATTTAGCAGGAAACAGTGGGCATCACAGTCTTTACGGATCACAGCCAAAGAGCTCTCATTGGTTGGGAGCCGTGGCAAGAACAATGCCATCATTGAGCGCTTTTCCAAGTAAGTGATATTCACTTTTTCTCTTCATATTAACAGTGCTTATCACATGGCTATGGGGAATACTTAAAAAAGTTGTCTTTATTTGTAAAGATTATCTTGATGGTCATGTAGGAATAATGCATTTTTGATGGTCACCCAGCTTATTATCTGCAATAATAAAAAAGCCACTGGAAAATCCTTTTGACTTGTTGTTGAACCAGGCTGATGCTAATTAAAAAGAGACACAAGAGACACAGTAGAAAGACAACCTGGGTTTCTAGTAGGATTGCTTATTCATTAGCAATATAATGGAAATTGTCCAACCAGTTTAAAAATGGCCATAACATTAAAATCAACACAACCACTGAAACTGGATTTTAAGGAATGAATTTAATTGTTGTCAAAAATGGTTCAATATTAAAATGGTTAATACAATATGAAGCCTATATAAATTGTGTGTAAAATAACAGCCAACGGACTGGGGCATGGTTAAAATAGACAGACTGCATATTTTGTTTATACATTTTTGATTAAATACACTAGTTAATACACTAAACTGACTTAATCACTTCAACAATGGCTATTATTTCTTTAAAAGAAAAGAAAATGTTCATGAAGCGTCAGCTACAGAACCAGATGTAAAACCAGCATCTGTAAGGTTAGTTTTGTAGATGCTTTTCATCATTTTGTCCACCAGATGGCCACAACGTAAACTGTCCTGAAAAGATTCAAGTGGTGAAATGTTTTAACCATACAGTGTAGAGGAAAGCTTTGCTTCTTCACAAAGCTTTTATTTGCCATCACTAGAGAACACAGCTGTA
>NW_015540834.1:83502-85833 GCF_001515605.1 Sinocyclocheilus anshuiensis | reverse complement strand
GTAAAAAAAAAAAATATATATATATATATATATATATATATATATAAAACAACACTGGTTTGCTGACACGATTCTTATGGGCTTCAAGTGAAAGCTGAAAGAAAGGAAAGATGAAAATGCTTGCTGCTAGTGCCAGTAGGGGGCAGTAATTTACCATATACATTTGGAACAACATTCATTATTTTTTCTTTATTTGTTTTCAGCTCAGGGCCATAAGCTTTGAACAACTAAGCAATGTTAATAGTCTGTTCTATTAAATGTATTGGTTTTTAATTAACTTGTATTGTTACAAATCACTATATGTCTTTTTAGTTGTAACCAATCAATGTCCCCTGAGAATGCTCTAATGACCTTCCACCACTTAGGCAGTTCTTCTTTTACTCAAGTGTGTGTGTATATCTTTAACTTAAGTGTAATCAAAGTGTTTTTCAAAGAGGTTTCCAGGTTTCCCACATCTGATATTGATCAGACAAATATAGTCCCACACAAAACTCAAGCTGTGTCGGACGGGTCAGGATACTACAACAGAGCATTGTTTTGATTGAGCAATAGTGTTTATACTTTTCAGAGAAAAATACTTTTAGTTGTTTGTGCATATTAAACCAAAAGAAAAAAATGTATTCTAATGTCGATCAAAAATGTTTAGCTTGATTGTGATTGTGATACTTCACATTTACTCTTACTTTTTTTTGTTCTTTTTTTCTTTTTCTTTTTTCAGATATCAGAAAGCTGCTGAGGAGGCAAGTGCAGAGAAGAAAAAATCTGTAAGTTTTACTGGTTTTACTATAATTTAATGTGATGGAAACTATTTGAAAAACTGCACTCTTCTTTACCTCAGTCTCTAGGTTGTATTTTGTTACATAAAAAAAGAGAATAAATTCATTAACATTTCTATGTTTGTGTTTTACAAGACATGACATGAGGGTTGAGTAAATTATATCATATTTTTCATTTTTGGTTTAACTAATTCTTTGCACGTTTACTTTTAAAACATCAGAATCGGTGCAAGACGTTATTTGTTTCAGTTCCTTCAGAATGTCAATGTAATGATAGGTGGTTTACTGTTAACTCCCAGTAGTACGTCATCAAAACACATCAGTTTAAATGCAGTCTTTATGTCCTGATTGAAATGCTTTACTGTTTTTTTCTCTCTTTTTTTATTATTTTATTTTATTTTAATTATATTTGTCTTCTTGAACTTTACAGCCTCATGTATCCTCTTGAAATAGACAGGAAAGAGTTAAATTTCATCTCATGCATCATTTCCTGTATGCAGGTTTCATGTGGGCTGTTCATTTGGGCTGGACAAGTTCTTACACGTTTCTTGCCTGCTGCACATCTGGTAGAGCTTTATTACTGATGTCCAGCGCCCAAGGAGCTCGGAGAAAGCAGAACTGAGAAAAGACATAAAGAGCGCCCTGTCCATCCAGGTCTTTCCTCTCATCTCCTACAACTTCTCTTTCTGGCATCTTGTTTCAGCATGGTTTCACAATGACTGTTGCATGAATGCAGTCCTCTATCTATTGAGCCTGTATTGACTTGGTGTTGTGAGATATTATGCAAAAGAAAACAGCCATTCTATGTTTGAATTGTCTATTGGACAGTTGTAACTCTTTTAAACACATCAGTATTGGTATTCTGCTCGACATGATGTCAGTGATGTAATACACTTTGAAATAAACAAAAGCAAAAGCAACAACTATCAAAAAGTTGATTCATGGATTCTTGTACTAAACCAGTGATGTAACACCGTTTGGTGGTTTGATGAAATGATAGTGTTTTGGGGCAGCGTGTCATTATTGGGTGTTATTTGGTGAGTGTTCTAGTAGTGATTAAACCTTGACTCTGTTTATGAGATGTTTTAAACAGCTGTTCTGAGTTTTCCTGGATTGTTGTAGTAGCCTCGTGTGGAGGTATTGTCCCATGTCTCGTCATGTTCAAACATTTGCCTGTTGCTGTGGAGTTGAATTACATTGACACTTCTGTTCCAAACAAAATATCCTAAAATATTTACATTCAGTAATTTTAGTGCTTTAACAAACTTATTTCAGTTAGTTGTCAAGGTAACATTTTATAGTTTATCTAGGTCGAGTTTTTCCATCTTATATCTATATTTATTTCAGCTATATTTCAATTAACTAACTAACTATTTATTTATTTAAATTAATTTGATTTCACAACATAACATACGATATGAATGATATATGCAGTGCAGGAGAGAATATGCAATTGATAACCCTGTAAGTAACACTTTGTCAATACCCTAGCAACCACATAGCAACACCCTAACATTGTGACAAGCCCCACTTATTTTCTTATAGAACATGTATA
>NW_015540834.1:79403-82393 GCF_001515605.1 Sinocyclocheilus anshuiensis | reverse complement strand
TTACTATATGTTTGTAATTGTTGTAATTGATCTCTACATGACAATAATTTTCACTCTTTCTCAGTCTGTTGACAGTGCGCCTTTGTCCCTGCGATCAGGAAACCTGAGTGTACTGAAGAAACGCTGGGAACAGACACAGGAGAAATCTTCTCCTCAGCTGAGTGTGGCACCTGTGAGCCTGACGGCTCGGTCTGCTTCCTGCAAACCCAGCAAACCTCAAGAACCACCTGCTTCCTCCAGGAAACTCATGCGACAGCCCAGCCTGACTCAAGAGTCAACCTCCCATGAAAGACCTGCAAAAACAAAGGCAGACATGGAGAGTAAACAAAAGAAGTGTGTAAAAGAGGAGGCAGAAAGTACGACTACATCCGATCCATGTTCCCCTGCAGAGAAACCAGCCCTGCCCCTCAAAAACCTCAAAATGATGTATGAAAAGGGCAAAAGCAAGGTGAGATAGTCACATATGAATGTCATCAGGCTACCTCTCTCTGCACTCTCTATATTTTACTTCCCGGTTCTTTGTGGTAGAAAAAAAAAAATAATAATTATCCGTAATCCAGTATTATAACATTCATTAGTTGCACTTTTCACTCTTACAAGGCCAGGCATAATCAAAGGAAAGAAGTCTAAAACTGTGTTTTGCATAAAGAAAATGCAGTCTATTTAGGACAATTGAATTTAAATTCAATTTTATGACAAACTCAATTTTCCGTGCAAATTACTGTAAATGATTTTCATTTAAAATTAATGTAATGTGGAAAAACAAATCTCACTCCCTGTAGTACAATAACTAACAAACATAATTAAGCACATCAAATACATAAAAGTACATCAAATATTCAAGGCATTAAAATATACACTAGTGTAAATGTGATAGATACTGTTTGTATTGCAAGTCTCGCTTACATTAAGCGCAAATAGTGATAGATGCTACTCCCACTACCTTTAAAAAATAGTAGGTCTATAAAACAGAATAAAATGAGTTTAAGAAATTAATACCATTGAACATACAGTATTTCATTAATCTCAAACGTGCATGTGTTGATAGGCAGACTATTTTTTATATATTCAGACATTTGTCGATGAGTGCCATTTACATTGCAAAATATCTGTCAATGACTCAATGACACAAAAGAGTTATCGAAAGATAAATGTAATATATTATAAGAATAAGTTCAGATGGAACTTATTCATTATTAATCTGTTAGATGTTGAGGTGCATCGAGTTTCTCTCTCTCCTCTCCCACACACTGCAGCACTGTAGTGTTTGAAGGGTGTAGCTGTTGCAAGCACTGGCACTGACTTTAGTAATATTCTTTAAACCTTTGTGACTTATGGTTCAATCTGATTTGCAGTTCAATTGTGTAAACTTAATGTATATATTGAATGTTCAAGATAATGTGCACAGCAATGATATTAATATCGTCTGGCAGAACTTTATTTTAAGTAGCTCATTATCAGAAGAATAAATAGCGTAAATTCAATAAATAATAAATTCAGTGGAAGTTAAAAGCAGATAGTAAGTGTATTTATTTCTTGTCTCATTAGTGTTTAGCGCAGTTGTCGTTGCTAGGAAAAGCTTGTGTTGTTTACTGTTGAGACGTGCGTTTGGTCTCGTACTCTATACCTTGTCAGTGTTGTGCGCTTGCTTAGCCCTTTGTTGTGATTAAATGTAAAGTGGACTGCTATGTCTGCTAATACACTACTTTCTTTTTCTGTTGGTCTCTGGAATTGTCATTCTGCAGTAAACAAAACAGATTTCATTACATCTATTGCTAGTCATTCAAGACTAAACCTCATGGCCCTGACAGAGACCTGGATCAAACCAGAGGACACTGCTACACCTGCAGCACTCTCCAATAATTTCTCATTTTACCACACTCCCCGTCTAACTGGAAGAGGTGGAGGTACTGTTCTGTTTATCTCCAATGATTGGAAATGTATTCCTTTACCTTCTCTGGGTATTAACAGCTCCTTTGAATCACATTCAGTCACTATTACCCACCCTTTCTAAAATCCATTTTGTAGTTGTTTATTGACCCCCAGGACCACAAGGTAACTTCTTGGATGTATTAGATGTGCACTATTACCCACCCTCTTAAAATCCATTTTATAGTTGTTTATCGACCCCCAGGACCACTAGGTAACTTCGTGGAAGAATTAGATGTGCTGCTCTCAACCTTTCCTGAGGATGGTACTCCCCTAGTTATGCTTGGAGACTTCAACATCCACCCAGATAAACCTCAGGCTACAGACTTCCACACTCTGCTTGCCTCGTTTGATCTCAAGAGAGTGTTAACTACGGCTACTCACAAATCAGGCAACCAACTGGACACGACACTGCTCCACTGATCATGTACTGGTGACTCCACTGCACACCTCGGATCACTTCCTCCTCACTCTTAACGTCAACATGGTTCTTGACACAACACATACCCCTCCACATGTCACTTTTTGACGTAACCTACGCTCACTCTCACCCTCTCGGCTATCTGCTATGGTTTCATCTTCGCTTCCTTCCCCTGAACAGTAATAATCTCTTGATGTTAACAGTGCTACTGATACTTTCTGCTCAACTCTTACATCTTGTTTAGACACTGTCTGCCCCTTGTCTTCCAGGCCAGCCCGTATCACCCCTTCTGCCCCTTGGCTGTCTGATGTTCTCCGCGAACATCGTTCTAAGCTCAGGGCTGAAAAGGTGTTAGGTCTAAGCTAAAAGGGTGTGGCGCAAATCAAAAAATCCTACTGATCTTAATATGTATCAGTCACTCCTCTCTTCCTTTTCTGCTAATGTCTCCACTGCTAAAAGGACATACTATCATAACAAAATTAACAATTTGTCTAACTCTCGCATGCTCTTTAAAACATTTTCCACGCTCCTTTGTCCTCCTCCTCCCCCTCCTTCATCAACTTTAACAGCTGACGACTTTGCCACTTTCTTCATTAATAAAATTAAAACCATCAGTGCACAATTTTCCCCACCACAATCT
>NW_015540834.1:75866-78312 GCF_001515605.1 Sinocyclocheilus anshuiensis | reverse complement strand
AAATCAGGCAAATCAGGCAACCAACTGGACCTTATTTACACACGACACTGCTCCAATCATCATGTGCTGGTGCACACCTCACACACCTCGGATCACTTCCTCCTCACTCTTAACCTCAACATGGTTCCTGACACAACACATACCCCTACACATGTCCATACCCCTCCACATGTCATCTTTCGACGTAACCTACGCTCACTCTCACTCTCCCGGCTATCTGCTATGGTTTCATCTTCGCTTCCTCCGAAGCAGTTAGCATCTCTTGATGCTATCAGGATACTTTCTACTTTCTGCTCAACTCTTACATCTTGTTTAGACACTGTCTGCCCCTTGTCTTCCAGGCCATCACCCCTTACCTCTTCTGCCCCTTGGCTATCTAATGTTCTCCGTGAGTATCGTTCTAAGCTCAGAGCTGCAGAAAGAGTACGGCGCAAATCACAAAATCCTACTGACCTTAATGTATATCGATCACTCCACTCTTCATTCTCTGCTAATGCGTCCACTGCTAAAAGGACATACTATCATAACAAAATTAACAGTTTGTCTAACTCTCACATGCTCTTTAAAATATAAAGAGCATGTCCTCCTCCTCCCCCTCCTTCATCAACTCTAACAGCTGACGACTTTGCCACTTTCTTCATTAATAAAATTAAAACCATCAGTGCACAATTTTCCACACCTCAATCTGTCAAGCACATCTTACCAGAAAACATACACTCGTTTTCATCCTTCTCTTCACACTCTGAGGCAGAAGTCTCTAAACTCATCCTTTCTAATCATCCAACTACTTGTCCTCTTAATCCTATTCCATTTTATCTCCTTCAAGCCATTTCTCCTGCAGTTGCACCTGCACTCACTCACATCATTAACACATCCCATCTATTTTTATGAACTCTTAAACTTGGCATATTTGACAATTATTGCACCATCAGCCCATTTCGTGGCTACGTTCCTCTGTTTCCTTTGAGGGTGCATTAAAACAAACATAAGGGCTTCATAATAGGGCAACTGCTCTAATCCAAATTTTGGGCTGTTTTTATATCGCTGTTTTTTAAGGACCCTTGAACTTGGCATAATTGACAATACATCGAGGCATATATCACCCCATCAGCCCAAATCGCAGCCATTTTTCTCTGCTACCCTTGAGTGTGCATTAAAGTGGATATTAGGACTTTGTAGTAGGTCAACTGCTCTAATGAAATTCCAATTTCAGGCTGTATTTACTTTATCAGTAATGTTTTATAGCCCCTTGAACTTGGCATATTTGGCAATGCATAAAGACACGAATAAAGTCTGCAATTTTGCTTGAGTTTTCTCTATTTGCTTTGAGGTTGAGTGAACACAAGATCTTCATGCTAGAGCAATGGCTCTAATTAGATTCAAATGTTGGGCAGTTTTTATTGCACCATCAGCCCACTTTGCAGCAAATTTTCTCCAAGCCCTTTGAGGTTGCATTAAAACGGACAAAAGGGCTTCATACTAGGTCTACTGCTCTAATGATATCCCAATATTGGGCAATTTTTACTTTATGAGTCTTTATCTATGGGCCCTTGAACTAGGCTTATTTGAGAATGAACAGATGCACTTTCTCCACTCCGTTTGAGGGTGCATTAAAGCAGACACAAGTGCTTCATAATAAGGCAACTGCTCTTCACACTGGTGTTTTTCCCTCAACATTTAGACAGGCTCGTATAACCCCTCTACTTAAGAAACCCACCCTTAATCCATCTCTTTTAGAGAACTACAGACCAGTTTCCCTTCTTCCTTTCATTGCTAAAACACTTGAACGAGTTGTGTTCAACCAAGTCTCTACCTTTCTCACACAGAACAACCTCCTCGACAGCAACCAGTCTGGTTTCAGAAGTGGATATTTGACCAAGACTTCCTTGCTCTCAGTTGTTGAAGCCCTAAGACTGGCAAGAGCGGATTCCAAATCTTCAATA
The DNA here is from genome assembly GCF_001515605.1 of Sinocyclocheilus anshuiensis. NCBI lineage: Eukaryota > Metazoa > Chordata > Actinopteri > Cypriniformes > Cyprinidae > Sinocyclocheilus > Sinocyclocheilus anshuiensis. The sequence goes on along the minus strand of NW_015540834.1, from coordinate 76,369 downwards.
CTTATCTTGCTGGATCTGTCCGCTGCTCTTGACACAGTTAACCACCAGATCCTCCTGTCAAACCTGTTGGCAAAGGGCATCTCAGGAACTGCACTCCAGTGGCTTGAGTCTTACCTCTCAGATAGGTCATTCAAGGTATCTTTGAGGGGTGAGGTGTCCAAGTCACAACATCTAACCATGGCAGGTCTTCCAGCCACTTCTATCAAATCTCTACAATTAATCCAAAATGCCACTGCAAGATTAATCTTTAATGAGCCAAAAAGAATGCACGTCACACCTCTGTTTATCAATTTCCACTGGCTACCAATAGCTGCTCGCAAAAAAATCAAGGAATTAATTTGCCTACAAAAAAAAATTAAAATAATTTTTAAGGACTTTTAAATTAAATGCTCCCTCCTGGTGGAATGACCTGCCCAACTCAATCCGAGCAGCTGAGTACTTAGCCATCTTCAAGAATCGGCTAAAAACACATCTCTTCCATCTTTTTTTGACCCTCTAACTCT
>NW_015540834.1:67800-75845 GCF_001515605.1 Sinocyclocheilus anshuiensis | reverse complement strand
ATCCCAGCAGCTGAGTCCTTAGTCATCTTCAAGAATCGGCTAAAACACATCTCTTCCATCTTTTTTTGACCCTCTAACTCTAGCACTCTCTATTCTAATTCTATTCTTAAAAAAAACTTTCATAATAATTCATTTACTGCTTGTTTTCTTAAAAAAACACTAGCTTTTCTAATATTTTGTATTCTATCTATTTGTTTTCTTTTTATTTATTATACAATTAACAAAAGCAAAACAAGGCCTATAGCTTGCTCTATTCTTTTTGTATTCTATCTGTTTTCTTTTTATTTATTATATAATAAAAAAAAACCTGCGTTAAGCTAACTGAGACTTGTTATATCACTTGCATATCATTGCTCTTTTGTTGATTTTGATTGCTTGCATTGTCCTCATTTGTAAGTCGCTTTGGATAAAAGCGTCTGCTAAATGACTAAATGTAAATTTAATAAATACATCTAATCCTAAATGAGATTTAAACAGAACTGATTGATTAAATAAATGTGTTGCTTTATGTAGAACATGTGCAGAATAAATTGCTATTACTTCTTTCTAAATAAGTTGGATCTCGTTGAAACCATCTGGATTATGCTTTAGTAAACATGTTAAACCGGTTGGTTGATTTAAACAGATAATTTAGTAGAATTTCCCTCAAGCTCTTTAGTTCTATTTTGAAATGGTAAATAAAGTCAGTTTAAGAATAATTTCATCAATTTACCTGTACATAACAACTTGATATGGACATGTGTCCAATGGATTTACTTCCTTTCACTGAGTGCCCATCCCCCTTTGTCAGAGGCCTGGCATGTGTTCACATTCCTACTTGATTCCTTGTACTCGTTTGGAATGTCTCATTCCATGGTAATGTTGAGATAGCAATCTGCACTCGGAAACAGTCACTGAATCTAACATTGTCTTCACAATAAGCTTCAGTTATTAGATACTGGAAGCACAGCAATTTTCTCCCAAATAAATACTTTTACTTTTGAGTATTTGTAATTTTGACTTTTTTTTATTCTCATTACTGATTTTTATTTATTTATTTATCTTTGAAAGGCAGTTGCTAGATGCAGTTTCATTGTGAACACTTGGCAGAGGCAGGGGATGAAAAGTAACGGAAATATTATTAGAAATATTAGAAATATTATATTATTAGTTTTGTCTTTGTCAAAGCTCCGTCTTACTTTGTCTGACCAGAAAAGAAAAAAAAAAGATACTCTACCAAGCAAAAAAAAAAAAAAAAAGGACAAAAGTGAAGAATCTTTAGCACACAATTTAAAATCCAAAAACATAGCAAAATCAGACCTGTATAAAATTAGAAGTAATGTCTCGAAACCTCTAATATAAATATACATATAGTAATGTAGCATATACTGCAAGATTTTGGTAGCATATTCCAGGTCCAGGATGCATTTTTTCTTCCTGAATTACTTGAAAAATTCTGAAGTAGTTCTCAAATATTTTCTAAAGAACATTTTACATTTTTACATTTACATTTAGTCATTTAGCAGACGCTTTTATCTAAAGCGACTTACAATTGAGGACAATAGAAGAAGAAGAAAAAAAGACCCAGTCATGTGCTTTGCATGTTTCATGAGATTCACCGAGGGAGATTCAGCTGCTTATTTGTATTAATGTGGTCTATCAGTTAGCTATAGGTGGAGTTTGTTACTATGACTCTGAGTCATGTTCTTTAAAATTCCCCAAACCAAATGGGTGTGATGCAGACACAAGTATGTCTATTGTTCCATCACAGTGAGGCAGTTGTTTGAGCTGTATCTTGCCTCACAATATGCTGGCTGAAAAGACAAAGGGAAAATAGTCCGGGGGATGAGGGGACAGAAATTGCACCCCACTGGCCACAAGATTTAAACATTATATGTGTTAATGTAAGACAAGTGTAATAAAATTGCTTCCTTACCTGTGCAACCCCAGTAACTAATAAAATACAAAATGTAAAAATATTAAAAAAAAACAAGCACTTTAACAAAAAAAATGTGAGCTACACATTTTTGCTTTTAAACACATTTTACCCAAATACGAGAATTGTAGATGCAAGCTCCCTTTAATGGACAGTTGCCTTATAAAATGCTATAATTAAGCTTATAATAGCTATAATTAAGCATTTCAGCAACTTATAATGGCACATCTCACATCAATCACTAACAAAAAGTGTATTTTAAATATATTCAACCAGACCTACAATTGGCAGGGCATTAGCAGTTTTGTGTATGTGTTAATACTTGTGTACAGTATGTTTTTTAGCACTAGACCTTTAATTGTTTACACTTATGCACTTACTATTATTGTGCTGTTTTATAAACTGGGGAATCAGTCTGAATTTGATCACAATGTGTAGTGAGTTAATGGCTAGTTTTCAGATGAAGGGCTACTGATAGAAGCTTTACAAAAATGTTTTTAGTCCTAAGCATGCTGTCATGTTTACCTTGGTACACGCAAAACATGTTATGCCACACTCAGTTTATAGTATTCCACATCTGTTTGCTTCATGCTTGTGTTGTATGCTGTTGGTGATGTCATGCCACTGGTATGCACATACTCTTTAAACCCCACCAGATCTCTGGAGCACTACAAAACCTTCCACAGACTACACACCATTTGTTTCTCCATCTGTCTCCTTGCCTTTTTACCTAACTAATGTAACCTGGTTTATTTAAGCGTGTTCATGTTCTAAATGTAGCCATTTCTGAATTTTACATTTCAGAAATAATGTGATTTTGAAATCCATTTTAAAACATTTTGAAGAGTGTATTGTTCTTCAGAGGTGGTCTTCGTAAAACCATCTTGTTGCATTTATGGTCAGGAAAAAAGTGGGGTAAACTTTGGCACTTTTTTTTTTTTTTACTAAGATTGTATTGTATCAAGTCGTCACCTTTATTTTTATAACGCTTTTCTTAAAAAAAAACAATGAAAAAAATAAAAGTACTTATATATGTGTCACAAATGTGTGCACAGACTCAAGACAGGCAGATGAATAAAGTTCCAACACAATCTTTAATAATATTCCACAGGATAAACATAACACAAAGTAGCAGCAAACACGCACTTTACACAAACATGACCGGACCCTGAACTGATGGAAAACAGGAACTAAAGTATACAATGAAAGAGGTGATTAATTAAACACATCTGAACTGAATGAACAAATCATATTATTAACCATAGAAACAGGAAAATCAGGAAATCAAACAAAGGAATACAGGAACTAATGAATACAAGTCCATGAAACTGAAAGAAATAAAAAATACTGGTGACAATTTAGTGCAGTACATTAAGAGTAAGCTTAAATTAAGTTGAGTGGATTGAATTACAGTAGAATATATGAATAATTTTCTTTTCAAATACACATAACATCAGTTAGGTGTTTGTTTATATAAAACACTAATTCATAATGCATTCTCCATTCCAAACTATTTTGCAACACATTATTTACTTACAGGTGCTAAATTTCTTTCTTTCTTTCTTTCTTTCTTTCTTTTTAATCTTATTCTTAAATTCTTAAATAATCCTAATCTTAAATCTTGATATGTAAAAAAACAGTGTTAACAAAAAATATATTTTATTGGACTTTATTGGATTTTAAAGGAGAAATTCTTAAAAACTGACCGATATATCTATATTTGATATATATCCATATTACATTACTATGAATGTTACTTTAATAAGGGAATAATTAGGGGAAAATAATAAGGGAACATCTCAAAAGTATATCAAAAATAGTTCATCGTTAAACAGATGTGTCTAAGCCCCCATTACTAATAGTGATGGGAAGTCCAAATCCTTTCTTTCGAACAGTTCAATAATCAGCAGAAAAGGAGCATAACACATCCAACAATAAACTCCATTACACAAGAATTTCTGCAGATGCACTATAGACATACAGACATCCTGCAGAGACCTAATCACTGTTTTTAATTGGTCTGATTCTTCATTCCACTTCAACCTCTATTTATTGCCATAATTATTTATTGCTGTCTTGGTGACTTTATTTTTGGTTTTGTGTTTTTTGAGGTTTTGTGAAGATAATTATCTTAAAAGGATTGGCACTAACTATAAAAGTTTCTGAAGTTCTAGAGGACATCACAGTCGATTTTCCAGTGGATACATAGTTAGAGAAAAGTTGATGTCAACTTTGTGCTATTTCTTTATTATGCTTACATGCGAACGTCATTGTTGTATGTGCACTACAAATTTTAATGTCAAATTTTATAGGAAGATGTTTTCAGTCTGTGGCTGGTTTAATTCCTCAGGTGCAAAGAGAAGTGAACAGCAGCTCAGAGGATGTGGACACACAAATGGGAAACAAAGGTAAATACAAAATACATCTCTCTGTATGATGTCTAGTTCCTGAAGGAAGATTATTTGATAGATAGATAGATAGATAGATAGATAGATAGATAGATAGATGAATAAATAAATGAATAAATGAATGAATTCTGTCATAGGTACGCCCAGTCTGAAGCGCAGTGGCTCTATCAAGGACAGGATGGCGAAATATCAATTAGCGGTCACCAGAAAGGCTTCTTTTACTGTGCCACGCTCTGTGAGTATGTTTGCTATGTGTATACACACCAATCTTGAAAAAGTGTGCCTACGTAAAACTTCATAGTATTTAAATTGTCTCATTTCCATCTTCCATCTGAAATATACATAACCCTAAGACGTTCCCTTTCGAAGAGAACTTTGATGCTGTGTCATGGTCTTGATGCTATGGGAACGTTAATTCCCACTGCGCCATACTGAATAAATGCCTGCTCACTTGCTAAAGACTAAAGCCTCTAGAGGCAGACCTAACCAGGGAGGCTGGAGCTACAGCTGCTGCTGCCAACGACTTCCAATCTGGAAGGAGCAGACTACTACACCGGTACCTAAGCTGTCACCAGGCCTCTGCCAATTAAAAAAGCTCTTAAAAGCAACCAAACCAAGGAGAGCATACAATTTAACATCCAGTTGAAATAACTGGAAGAGGCTGCAGGAGAAAGGGAGTTATCCTCTGGTCTATCCACTCTCCACTCAACCCTCAGTCCTCCTAAGAGGAAATCCCTGTTGAAAAAAAAAACAAAAAAAACAGCAAATGCTGGTTAGGTATGTTTTGAAGCATGGCAGCTGGTTTAATCTGGTCCTTAGTTGGTCATAAGCTGGTTTAGGCTGGTCCTGAGCTGCTAATAAGCTGGTTATGAGTTGGTTCTGAGCAGGAGCTGGTTGCTTAGGACCAGCACATGGCCAGTTTAAACTAGATCAAACCAGCTGCCATGCTTCAAGTCAAGTCAAGTCACCTTTATTTATATAGCGCTTTTAACAATACAGATTGTGTCAAAGCAACTGTACAGCATTAATTAGGAAAATAGTGTGTCAATAATGCAAAGGGACAATAGTAAACTTATTTGATAGATAGATAGATAGATAGATAGATAGATAGATAGATAGATGAATAAATAAATGAATAAATGAATGAATTCTGTCATAGGTACGCCCAGTCTGAAGCGCAGTGGCTCTATCAAGGACAGGATGGCGAAATATCAATTAGCGGTCACCAGAAAGGCTTCTTTTACTGTGCCACGCTCTGTGAGTATGTTTGCTATGTGTATACACACCAATCTTGAAAAAGTGTGCCTACGTAAAACTTCATAGTATTTAAATTGTCTCATTTCCATCTTCCATCTGAAATATACATAACCCTAAGACGTTCCCTTTCGAAGAGAACTTTGATGCTGTGTCATGGTCTTGATGCTATGGGAACGTTAATTCCCACTGCGCCATACTGAATAAATGCCTGCTCACTTGCTAAAGACTAAAGCCTCTAGAGGCAGACCTAACCAGGGAGGCTGGAGCTACAGCTGCTGCTGCCAACGACTTCCAATCTGGAAGGAGCAGACTACTACACCGGTACCTAAGCTGTCACCAGGCCTCTGCCAATTAAAAAAGCTCTTAAAAGCAACCAAACCAAGGAGAGCATACAATTTAACATCCAGTTGAAATAACTGGAAGAGGCTGCAGGAGAAAGGGAGTTATCCTCTGGTCTATCCACTCTCCACTCAACCCTCAGTCCTCCTAAGAGGAAATCCCTGTTGAAAAAAAAAACAAAAAAAACAGCAAATGCTGGTTAGGTATGTTTTGAAGCATGGCAGCTGGTTTAATCTGGTCCTTAGTTGGTCATAAGCTGGTTTAGGCTGGTCCTGAGCTGCTAATAAGCTGGTTATGAGTTGGTTCTGAGCAGGAGCTGGTTGCTTAGGACCAGCACATGGCCAGTTTAAACTAGATCAAACCAGCTGCCATGCTTCAAGTCAAGTCAAGTCTTGTCCTGGTCTCTGCTGACTTTCAGGGCTGTAGAGGTCCTCTCTTGGTGCTGATCCACCATCTGGTCTGGATACGTAATGGATCCGGGTGACTGCAGTGACCATCTGATCTTGATACAGACTGGATCTAATGGCTACGGTGATGATTTTCTATTGTGTCAAAGCAACTGTACAGCATTAATTAGGAAAACAGTGTGTCAATAATGCAAAAAGACAATAGTAAACACAAATTTTTCAGTTAAAGGCAGTTCATCATTGAATTCAGTGATGTCATCGTCCAGCTCAGTTCAGTTTAAATAGTATCTGTGCAATCAAGTCGATGATATCGCTGGAAATTAAGTGTCCCCAACTAAGCAAGCCAGAGGCGACAGCGGCAAGGAACCAAAACTCCATCGGTGACAAAATGGAGAAAAAAACCTTGGGAGAAACCAGGCTCAGTCGGGGGGCAAGTTCTCCTCCGGCCAGACAAACCAGCAGGTTGATCCATGCTGCAGCAAAGTCACATTGTGCAGAGGACTCATCTGGTTCCGTGGTCTTGTCCGATGGCCGTCTAGAAGACAAGGTCTTCACTGGGGATCTGTCTAGTAGTAGGAAAGTAGGAAAAGGATCTGCCGCCCGCAGTTGATTTTGATATTCTAGGTATTATCAAATTACCAGAGTTTTGAGAGCACAGCGGACGTGAAGGACTATAATACGATAAGAGCTTGCTCAAGTACTTAGGTGCTAAATCATTCAGGGCTTTATAAGTAATTAGCAGGATTTTAAAATATATACAATGTTTAATAGGGAGAAAGTGCAGTGTTGACAGAACTGGGCTAATATGGTCATACTTCTTGGTTCTAGTAAGAACTCTAGCTGCTGCATTTTGGACCAGCTGGAGTTTGTTTATTAAGCATGTAAAACAACCACCCAATAAAGCATTACAATACTCTAATCTTGAGGTCATGAATGCATGAATTAACATTTCTGCATTTGACATTGAGAGCATAGGTCGCAATTTAGATATATGTTTGAGATGGAAAAATGCAGTTTTACAAATGCTAGAAACGTGGCTTTCGAAGGAACGATTGCTATCAAATAGCACACTAGTTCTATAACTGTTTAGTTATAACACACAGTTATATTTGTTACACAGTTCCTAACTGATGACGAAGAATTTACAGAGCAGCCATCGAGTGTTAGACAGTGTTCTAGGTCATTACATGCAGAGTTTTTAGGTCCTATAATTAACACCTCTGTTTTTTCAGAATATAGCAGTAAGAAATTACTCGTCATCCAGGTTTTTATATCGACTACGCATTCTGTTAGTTTTTCAAATTGTTATGTTTTGCCAGGCCGCAAAGAAATATAGAGCTGAGTATCATCAGTATAACAGTGAAAGCTAACACCATGTTTCCTGATGATATCTCCCAAGGATAACATGTAAAGCGTGAAAAGTAACGGCCCTAGTACTGAGCCTTGAGGTACTCCATACTGCACTTGTAATTGAGAGGCTTAATAACAGCCAGTTTGAAGGTTTTGGGGATATATCTTAATGACAATGACAAATTAATAATAGTCAGAAGAGGATCTATGACGTCTGGAAGCACCTCTTTTAGGAGCTTAGATGGAATAGGGCCTAACATACATGTTGTTGGTTTAGATGATTTATCAAGTTTATACAAATCTTCCTCTCCTATAGTAGAGAATGAGTGGAATTGTTCCTCAGGCGATCTATAGCACACTATCTGATGC
>NW_015540834.1:58205-67687 GCF_001515605.1 Sinocyclocheilus anshuiensis | reverse complement strand
TATATATATATATAATCTAAAACCTTCTTCTTTGTAACATAAATATAGTTTTGTCATGAAACACTAGATGGCGAAGGCTGATAGGTCCTTAATGCAACTTGCTAGCTGTCACATTATCACCACATGGCACAAGCTGATTGGTGTCTGTTGCATCTGTAGTCAATTAGCCTGCTAATGAACATTTAAATGGTTCGGTTCAGTGTTTGCTTTAAGCAATTCTTGAAACCCTCTCAAAAACCATCCACCTCCCCCAGCTCCACCTGTATAGGGGTATCTGCTAGAGGTAATTTCATGTATGTTATTTGTGCAGCAGCAGTATGTCTTATATAACCACAGCAGTGTGTCTGTGTATTGGCAATAGCAAGTTTTTGTACTTGTTTTGCTGTTGCAGCAATCAACAGAAGCAGCAGCAGCCTAGCAGATCCGTTTCTCTAAGACCAAATAAATTAACATTGTCATATCATTACCATGCTAAAACTAAGTGTTTTCATGACGGTTTCAAATAACGGTTTCATGAAAATGAACTGCATGATAGGAATTATGTAACTGCAGAGTTTAAAGAATCCTCTGTCACAGATTCATCATCCTTTCCAGAACAACTAATGCCACAGCAAATAATAATAATAATAATAAACTTCCAATAATCAAGGGCATATACATTCAAGAATTAGAAGATAGTAAGTGTGGTGGTACTGTAAATCCCTAAGGGTGAGAAAATGTGTGGTAAGACACATGTAACATATGCATTATGTTGATTGATTTATACATTATTGGATTATTTTTAAAGTATGCTGATTTGAAGTGATTGCAATTTGTTTCAGGCAAACCAGTCAGAAACAGAGGAAAGTGTTCCCTCCATGGATCATAAGAAGATTTCGCCACCTGCTGGTGATAGACAGATAGTGGTACATTCTGATTTCTTTTTAAATCTAGTCTAAATAAACTAAATAGACAAACATCTCTCAATTATGTATTAATACTGAATTTAATATTATTTACACTATTTACACATAATTTACAGGTGAATTTTTCATGATGTTATGTATAATATATGTTTGTCAAAATATTAAATTGTTTACCTTGTGATTACCTTAAGATTTAACAAGACTCCTGTTTACTTAATTGTTTGTTTTTTCTTTCTGTATGATTTGATACAGAGCACACTCCCTGAGTCAAACTGCACAAAGATCAATGGTGAGTCCATTGTTCTATGATTACAATTCTAAACTGAAACTATGAGCTGATTTTATAAATAGTGAGTTATGGTTATATGCAGACATTCCTTTAACCTTAAAAAACTATGAAAGCGAAAAGAAAAGAAAACCCAGACCAACATGGTGAATGAGGAAGTAATTGTTTAACAAATAAACATACCTTACAATTTTCTTTAATTTCACATGCTTGCAATGCTAAGAAATAACATGAATCATTGTCTCATGATATTGCTCTCTAGTGCTAAAGATAGGTACAGTATATAGTGTACAGTAGTGTAGAGTATGTAGTGATCTGTCATTTATTTGTGTTTCCTTTAGGAGAGCATGTACACACATCGAGCCCTAGTGGGGCAACTCCTGTAGCAGAGAACAAGCAGCCTCCTAAAGTGGCCAGGGTCTGTGACCTGCAAACTCATTTCTATTTATCTAAAGCACAAAAGCTTACTTCTACCTGCATTCGGTCACTGAGTTTTTGTGCTTTTGCTTTTATACACCACTACAGTGGATTTGAAATAAAACAATCAAGATGTGATTAAAGTGCAGACTTTTAGCTTTATTTTAAGGGGTTCCACAAAAATATGACATTTACCATTTAGGAGTTACAGCCATTTTAAGCAAACTACCTCCATTTTCAGGGGCTCAGTAGTATTTGGACAAAGTGACATAATTGTAAATATAAGCACAATTTTAATATCTGGATGAAAATCCTTTGCAGTCAATGACTGCCTGTAGTCTGGAACCCATGGACACCACCATATTCTGAGTTTTCTCCCTGGAGATGCTTTTCCAGGTCTTCACTGCAGCCACCTTGAGTTGCTGCTTGTTTGTAGGTCTTTCTGCCTTCAGTCTTGTCTTCAGTAACTGAAAAGCATGCTCTATTTGATTGAGATCAGGCCATTGAAGAATATTCCATATCTTTGCCTTCAAAAAGTCTTGAGTTCCTTTCACAGTATGTTTAGGATCATTATCCATCTGCACTGTGAAGCTGCTTCCTATCAGTTTTGTAGCATATGACGTCACACTATGCAGCATCTTAAAAACTTTAATTCAACACATAACATATAATAATTCATATAAAATGTAAAAATGTACAATCTACTCCACTTTCCTGCAGTGCTGCAGTTTTAAATGTATGTTCTTTTAAATCCAGCTACAAAGGTCATGCTCTGACGTATCAATCTGCTGTTGGTCACACGGCTTCCAGTGATGCGAATTCGTAGGTCAGAGTTTACCAAGCTTAAACTTTGGAATGCAGCGAAATGTGAAACTTTTCACATGGGCTTGCGCCCCTTGAGAATGTAGCCAACCGTTGATCTGGCCACACCTAAGGTTTTTGCTATCTCTCTTATTGATTTATGTTGTTTTTTCAGCTCAAGGATGGTCTCCTTCACTTTCATCGAGATCTCTTTGGACTTCATATTGGTAGCTCCAGTCAAACAGCTTCCAAATGCCAATTTGATGCCTTATTTCAACTTCAGATCTTTTATCTGCTCAATTTTTCTTGAAGTAACGAGGGAATGGACAGCACCTGGTCAATTAACCTCTTTTTAGTCAACTGTCCAAATACTATTGAGCCCCTGAAAATGGAGGTACTTTGCTTAAAATAGTTGCAACTCCTAAATGGTAAATGTCATATTTTTTTGTGGAACCTCTTAAAATAAAGCTAAAAGTCTGCACTTCAATCACATCTTGATTGTTTTATTTCAAATCCATTGTAGTGGTGTATAAAGGCAAAAGCACAAAAACGCAGTCAGTGTCCGAATACTTCCGGACCTGAGTGTAATAGTCAAATACAAAGTCAAAAACAATACAGTTTGTCTGTGGTAGAGAATAGAATATGAACATTAAATTCCTTCAAAGATTTTGGGACAGTCTGTTAACTGCTAGTATGGAACATGAGATTTTATACCATAGAAGTCTGGTATTCATACTAAATACTGAATTTCATTGCTGATAAGATGGTTATAACTCTTGTGTTTCTCTGGACAGAAACTTCATCTGCCTGTCCATGAAAGATGTGTGTCCTGCCTAAAGACCGTTTACCCATTGGAGAAACTTGTTGCCAATCAGCAGATTTACCACAAGAGTTGCTTCCGCTGTGCCTTTTGTAGTACCAAACTCAGGTCAGTTTTTGTTTTAAATTACTATGATCTCTTAAGGAATATTCTGTGGTTTCAATACAACTTAAGGGAGATTTCCCCCTAAAATGAAAATGCTGTCATTGTTTACTCACCCTCATGTCGTTCCAAACCCATAGGAGTTTTGTTCATCTTCTTAACACAAAGGACGATATTTTGAATAGAGATTTCTGTCCCTCTATTGCCAATCTACGGAGCTACTACTTTAAGCTTTTATTCATATATTTACATTGATCAGTTTCACTTTTATCAGTAAACATAAACAGAGGACATACGTTTCAAAGACATTTGACAAACAGATGCACCAGATTTGCCAGTTCTTGCTATGTGGTGTGACTCCACTCTTCCAACAAGGCATTTGCAAGCTCCCAGACATTTTTGGGAGGTCACATGGTTTGTCACTTGAAGGACAATCAGCTGTTCTTCTGTCTCCCTATAGCAGGACTCTCCTGTTCACGGGGGTAATCAGGGACCTGGACATCTTTTTTTTCTTTTTTTCTTTCTGCAGAGTCAACGGAAAGGTCTCTTTACGGTCCTAAGTTATTGTAACTGTAACCATAATTGCTTGCTGCCTGTGAACAAAAGTTCCTGTGGCTCAGTGGTAGAGCATTGCGTTAGCAGTGCAGAAGGTTGTGTGTTCAATTCCCAAGAAACACACATACTGGTAAAAAATGTGTAGCCTGAATGCACTGCAAGTCGCTTTGGATAAAAGCATCTGCTAAATGCATAAATTATTATTAATTATTAAATTATTAACAATAAGTGTCTTCAGGACTGTTTCACAGTTGCATGTGCGATAATTGTTTATGATTCATTGAACAAGCATGAAAAACATTGTTCAAACCCTTTCCAATAAAGATCTGAAAAGGTTATTTGGATTTTACAAAATTATCTTTAAAATACAGCATTCTGATTTTTTTTTCTTTTTTTGCTGAGTTTATTACTCATATAAGAATTATTAGTATTATATCAGAATAAAAGGACATTTCTTTTTAAGCTGTCAGTTTACCACAAACAATAATTTTGTCTCTGTATATAAAAAGGTACTGGGGTCTATGGGAGGTACAAAGGTTTGTTTAAAGGTGTTTTAAAGCTGAAAAGTGAAGCAGACATTGTTGTTATAAATTAATTATTTTCATTATGTATTACCTGTTGTTGCTACTGTTGTGTTTATGTTCTGTGAGGTTGGATTTGCCTTTAAACATGATTATGAATGAAACATTTTAAATGTTAAATAATACAAACTAAAGCAAACTCAATTAAACAATGTTAATAAACTAGTTTTATCATTTATCATTTTGACAGCCTCAGTCTATGTATTAAAATAATTACTCAATATTAGTAAACTTCCAACAACCTACTGAGGTCAGATTTTAGATATCCTTCATATGGAAATAATATGTCTTCTTTCGTGTCCTGTTTATTTCAGTTTGGGGACTTATGCTTCCCTACATGGTGACATCTACTGTAAACCTCACTTCAGCCAGCTATTCAAGTCTAAGGGCAACTATGATGAGGGATTTGGCCATCGACCACACAAGGAAATGTGGACACCACGAACAAACGAAGAGGAACCTGAGAGAGATGAAAACTCAAAGCCCTTTGTGGAAGACTCTGTGTTAGTGAAGCCTACAGAACAGTTGAGCCCTAAAGTGGAGGAGTCACAACTGGTCAAATTCACTGGCCTCGCTGCAGCTCTAGAGACAAAAAGTCAAACCAGCTCAACCAGCTCCATGGAAAAACCACAAACCCCTTCTGTGGAAACAAGAAAACTGAGAGTTGCGTGGCCACCTCCTGCAGACAGTGATGGAAGCTCCATCCAGTCCAGTCCAGTCACTGGAGTTGGAAAGGGTTCATCCAAGCTTTTCAGAGCAAAGTGGCCTCCAGAGGAGGAAGCTCCACCTGCTCAGCAGAGCCCTGAACGAGCAGAACTGAGAAGTCTTCGACGTAGTTCCTCACTTAAAGAGCGGAGCCGTCCCTTTTCTGTGGCACCAAGCTTGGCATTATCCAATGCTTCAAAACAAGAGTCACAATTGTCTCACAAGGTTGCTTTGGTCAGACGAGGCTCACTGGAGGATCTTCGTTCACGGTCAAAAGTGAAAACAGACAAAACTGAAGTGCAAGAAGAGGCAAGAATCCCAGATGAAAAGACAAAGGACAGTGAAAGCCAATCCAAGGAGAATGTTGAGAGTCCTGCCAAACTTGATAGTACAGAAAAGATGCCCTCCTCTATTCTCAAACAGACGCAACAAACAAAAAAGGAGGCCGAGCCACAGCAAACAAAAAATGAAGCTGGTCTACAACAAACAAATAAAGAATCTCTGACTCAACTAACAAAAAAGGAGCCTGAGCTACAACAACATGAGGTTCCGACAGGCCATTTGGAAGATGAGGAAAAACCGGTGAAATGCTTAAGCACTTCTCCTGAGCTCCAGTCTTCCCAAGACACAAGCTCTCCAACTGTGGAAGAAAAAGCCCATAGGAAATCCCAGGATGTGGGCTTCTGGGATGGCGAGGAGGCTGAGGAGTCCCTGACTGTAGAGGAGATGATCAAGAGGAATCGCTACTATGAAGATGAAGACGACGAGGAAGAGGAGGTGGCAATAATTTGACAATATGCTGTATGTCATCAATCCCTTCCATTTATTTACTCTGAAAATACAACTGCTATAAATTCAACATAATAAAAAAAAAACAAGTACTTTATATTTTAACCAAGTACTATGGTACTGTACATCTTTTTCTTTAAACTTCTTTCTTGGAACTATCGCTATTTTTGGGGGTTTTTGTTCTTTGCCATCCATGTTTTCTTTTGGTTGCTGTAAAAATTACTTTACAAAAAGTTTTAAAAATCACTATTATTGTTTATTAATCTAAGAATATTTTGTGTTGATCCCAATTAACAAATTTTCTCTCTTATTCTCAGCCTTTGACAGTTTAATCAACAGTTTTGGTTACTCTCCTAGGCCATATTTTAAAACATTTTCCACTGTTTTAATGATTATTGATCATATTGAGATTATTGAGCAAGTACACAATAAACATTATTTCACTGAAATTGGGGACATAAGGTGCATAATTTCAGTTTTATGTTGAATTTTCTTACCTGTGAATAAGACATGAGGTAATCTGACAGCATTGCATTCATCCTTCCACCAATGCAGTCTCTGATCGCGTTGCTGGTTAGCCTCTGGTCTGCCTGTGTGTGTTCATGTGTTTTGGAGGAGGCGTGGCTTGAGTTAGACCGCAAAAACATGCTCTATATGTAGCCTACCTGTCTTCACAGTGTACCTGAAACCAGTGTTCGAACTATACCGTGGACTTTGGGGGAGCCCACTTTTTTTTTTTTATAACGGGGGGTGCAGCGCCCCCACACCTTGATGCTTATGACAAAAATATCATGTATAGTTATCTTTATTGAAGTGAATTAGGTTTAAATCGCCGTCATGCATGAATGAATTATATTTTTGCAATTTTACACATAATAATCCACGATGATCACATTACACAAAACTGAAATTGCACGTCAAAATAACACCTTGTCATATTTTTTGAGACCCCCCAAAATTTCACAAATCACGTTTTCAGGGGAGCCCATGTCTTATTAAGGGGAGCCGAGCTCCCCCTAGCTCCCCCATAGTTCGCACCCTGCCTGAAACTCTAAATCCAAACATAATATAATTGTAACATTTTATATTAAGGTTTCATTTGTAAAAACGTGTAAAGCGGTTAATTAATGACTAATAAATTTACAAATGCATTAAAACTCATTTATAGGGAGTAATAGCTCCATAAATTAGAAGTGTAATTTTCATGCAAATACCTGTAAAACAGTGAGCAATTTCAACTCACTTAAAAAAAAAATGCTTAATTTATATTAAGTTATTTCAATTAAATCAGATTCGTTATTTATACCATGAATCAGCAAAAGAAAAAGAAAAAAAATACTGTTATGGTGAGATTGAAGGCCATTGTGTTTGTTTTTAGGCTCATTACTGTTGGGTCATATCACTCTTAAAAAAAAAAAATTAAAAAAAAATAAAAAAAAACTTCAAGTCATGATGCAAAAAGAGCTTATTTATTCATTATTAACTTCGTATTTATTCATGAGACTTCATTGAGTCATTTAATGCCAATATTAGTTACCTGTGAATGATTTAAGTATGAGTTATAAATATTAATGCCCTGTATAATAAAGCATCAAGTGAGAGCAAGCCCAAGTACAAGACGAGGATGGCAGATGATCTTCCCATGCTGTTATTATCTCCCCTGAGCCCATTTTTGCCCCATCCTGTCGAGCCTACGGTCCCATGGGAGCAATGGAATACATCCTTTAACAGGTAGTGCTCATTCCATCCACTGGAAGCTGCTAGGTTTCTGAATCGAAGAGCATAATCTTAAATGGAGCTCTTGCCTTGATGTAGACAATGTAATTATTCTGCGATGGAGAAACCTCCAACTGGTTTTCCGAATACTTCTTGGAAACGGACAGTAAAGGCTTCAAGTGAATGGGTCGCTGGTCCATCTTGCTGCCATAAAGATTCAGCCCACTGGAGTGCTCAACTTGTGAGTAGAGACCGAATGAAGGAGATTTTAGCTCTGTCAGTTGGAAAACGATGCAGCGGCATCTCTGAGGTGAGCAAACATTGTAGAAGGAACCAGTTGCATTCATCCGCCAAGCCAGAGTAGGCCGCTGGATTGACCATGGGACTGGCAGTGTACATGGGAGCCGAAGAAGATGCTAGTGCAGGAACTGGAACTGGGGGTGCGGTGGGTGTGACAGCCGGTGTGCCGAGGACATTGCGGAGGGAATCCACCAGCTCCTGGAAGGGATTCACACCTGTCGGGTTCATGCTGTTATGGTCTGGTCTTCTGTTAAAGAAAACCAGACTCTGAGGCAAGAAAATACCTAAAACCAACAGGTGTTTATTAGCAGTTTTGTAGCAATGGCTACTGGCAGGAGAGTCCAGGTAAATAAACGGTCTTAGGGTAATCAAGGAGGATACCGATGAAACTTTTCTTTGCTTTACCAGAGTCAGAGAGCACACACTTACTAGATGCGATGATGGCAGTTGCCAGCAGCTGGGGACAGGTTAAGTATTGCAGGTGCGGAGTGAGGAGATCAAGAGAGACGCTGGAGAACACAAGGGAGACAAAGGAGATCTTGGAAGGAGGGAAGTTGAGATCGCAGGTAAATAGAGCACAGATTTTGGGTACATAATCCACGAGGGAAATCAAACAATGAGAAGGTGGGTAGTGTGTGCTTATATAGTGCTGGCTGGGTGACGAGGTGATCTGTGACAGGTGTGACTGATTAGAATTCTGGTGATTGAGTGCGCTGAGTGGTTGATGAACCAGGGGCAAGTTCAAGCTCAAACCGGTGTGCACCGTTTTGCTACGGTTTCCGGTTTGAACGACGTGTTTCCTGGAAACGGTGTGCAACGGTGTGCAACGGGGTTTGAGATGCGTTTTCTCTTGTTTGGTGGGTGTGTCAAACATGTCAGCTCAATCAGCAGCAACATATATGTAAACCACGTGGTATTAAAGAGACAGCTCGCACAATGTAATTAACATCCAAATAAATTCACAAGAGCAAGTATATTGTTTGCACATGTTTATTTACATTAAAGGCAAAATAACTGAAATAACAAGAGCACATGTATAGATCTGGAACTTCTTTAAGTCTGTCTAAATATCATTTAGTAATTGCAATGTCTTCTGGTCCATATCCTTTCCTTAGGAAGGTGTGCTAGACACTGATTAATGTAAAATAAAAATACTATACATATTCATATATTTTGCTATTGTATTGTGGAGTGACATTTTCATAAACTTTTCTATACTCCTCTGATTATATATTGGTAAATATTACAATATCATAGCACAACAACAGTGATCAGCAATAATGATAAGCCTAATACTATTATAAAAATAATAGGGTCATATAGATCATAACAGACTTTGGAGGTAAGAAGTGGATTATCCTTCACCTGAAATGTTTGTCTTTTCATCCTGAAGTGCGAGGCAAATGTTGGATCACAATAATTAGGAACCACAGTTTCCACAAATCCCTTTATTTGATTGGGATGTTCTCTCTTATTCTGGACGGCAAGGGCAGTGACTGTAACAT
>NW_015540834.1:48079-55433 GCF_001515605.1 Sinocyclocheilus anshuiensis | reverse complement strand
TTATTGTGATATTTGCCTCGCATTTCAGGATGAAAAGACAAACATTTCAGGTGAAGGATAATCCACTTCTTACCTCTGAGACTGTGTTGTGATCTATATGACCGTATTATTATATTTTTATTGTGAGTATTCGGCTTATTATTATTGCTGATCACTGTTGTTGTGCTATGATATTGTAATATTTACCATTATATAATCAGAGGGGTATAGAAAAGTTTATGAAAGTGTCACTCCATAATACAATAGCAAAATATATAAATATGTATAGTATTTTTATGTTACATTAATCAGTGTCTAGCACACCTTCCTAAGGAAAGGATATGGACCAGAAGACATTGCAATTACTAAATGATATTTAGACAGACTTAAAGAAGTTCCAGATCTATACATGTGCTCTTATTATTTCAGTTATTTTGCCTTTAATGTAAATAAACATGTGCAAACAATATACTTGCTCTTGTAAATTTATTTTGATGTTAATTACATTGTGCGAGCTGCCTCTTTAATACCGCGTGGTTTATATACATGCTGCTGCTGATTGGGCTGACATTTTTGACACACCCACCAAACAAGAGAAAACGTATCTCAAACCCCGTTGCACACCGTTTCCAGGAAACATGTCGTTCAACCCGGAAACCGTAGCAAAACGGTAGCAAGGTTGGAGCTTGAACTTGCCTCTGGTGTGGCAACACTAGTAATTTCCTACTGCTAAATTCTGACAAAAAAGAGGTGTTAATTATCGGACCAAAAACCTCTGCATGTTATAACCTAGAACACTGTCCAACACATAATGGCTGCTCTGTAAATTCTTCATCATCAGTTAGGAACCTAGGTGGGCTATTTGATAGCAGTCTTTCCTTTAAAAAAACATGTTTCTAGCATTTGTAAAACCACATTTTTCCATCTTAAAAGTATAATCTAATCTAAATATGAATATAATCTAATAATCTAAATAATCTAAATTATGACCCATGTCAAATGCAGAAATGTTAATTCATGCGTTCATGACCTTAAGGTTAGATTATTGTAATGATTTATTGGGTGGTTGCTCTGCACGTTTAATAAACAAACTACAGCTGGTCCAAAATGCAGCACCTACAGTTCTTACTAGAACCAGGAAGAGCAACCATATTAGCCCGGTTTTGTCAACTCTGCACTAGCTCCTTATTAAACATCGAATACATTTTAAAATCTTTCTAATTACCAGCCCTGAATGGTTTAGCTCCTCAGTATTTGAGTGAGCTCTTATCGCATCATAGTCCTTAACGTCAGCTGCGATCTCAAAACTCTGGCCACTTGATAAGACCTAGAATATCAAAATTAACTGCAGGCAGCAGATCTTTTCTTATTTAGTGCCCAAACTCTGGAAAAATCTACCTAACACTGCTCGGGAGGCAGACACACTCTGTCAGTTTAAATCTAGATTAAAGACCCATCTCTTTAACCTGTTCGTATCCAGACCAGATGTTGGATCAGCATCTAGATACGACCTCTATAGCCCTGAATGTCAACAGAGACCATGTCAAGTAGATGAGCCACAGAGACGTTGTTCACTCATTTTTTTTTCTTTTATGCAAGATGCTCTAAGCCTCTTTGAACACTTAAATGCCCCAAATTCATATTCTGTTAGCACAGTTCTCCAAAAGACCAGTGACTTTGAACTGATTTTTTTTTTTTTTGTGCCGCAAGAAAATTACGTCCTCACAGTGCTCACAACAAGAGTGTGTGCACAGTCCTTGCTTGAATACAAACCCAAGCCTGTCACTAGTGACTATTTTGCAGAGAAGACAGAATGTGGCATGGCAAATACAGTATCTACCTTAAACTATCACTTTTTGTCCCAAAGATATATATATATATATATTCTTTTCAAAGTGTTCTGTATTTTTACATTATTGTAAAATTACTATAAGACTGTGGAATTCTGTAAAACAGACAAGCTGTGAGAATTTTTTTAAAAGGCAAAAGCTTACAATAAACTCAACTAATTTCATATTGACAATCCCAATATACATCTTCTAATTGAATGCCATTTGATCTACAATGTAATGAATAATATAATGCAGTTTTTCAGCACAGCACCATCTGCTCCACAGTCCTTCTAATGCAGAGACACCACTGAAAATTATGCATTAATTAAGCATATTATTTCTGATTGTAAAGAGAATTTAATCTACATCACTCAATATATTTTCCTGAGTTATGCATCCAAGGAAAGAATGGTGTGAATGTTGAATTTATGCCTGACATGCATATGCCTCAATGTCTCCGCAGGCCTCTTCTATTGTTGGGAGAGGAGTTTTTGTAAGGTCAATTGACTGAGCACTTTCCATCTCCAGGAGGAAAAGAACTCTACAACTGGACTTTTTTTCAGAATGGTGGAAAGAACAACATCACGAACCAGATGTAGCCAGTTTTAAGTTCATTATTTTGTATTATTACTAATATTAACATGTTAAATCCGAAATCCAGAAGTTTTTTTTTTTTTTTTTAATTCCTGAAGTAACTATGCTAATGTATTTTCCCCACAACCTTTAGTTAGTGATACAATATACGATCACGCTAACTGTGTGCCACTCACCAGCCCTGCAAAGCAAGACAGAGTGGCCACACTCACACCTGCCATGCTCATGCCTGCCTCCTCCTCTTTTGGGACTGTTTGGTGTGATGTGCCAGACCTTTGATTGACAGCATAACTTCGGGGCTCTATAGAAGGGATGACATGTTTTTGGGGATCTAAAGATCTTTTGGAGTTTTTTTATTATTTCCAATTCCATCATGCAAGTCAACATTTATATATTTATTTATATATTTATTTGTCTATTATTTATTTATCAAGATATCATTGCATTTTATTCTACAGCATAAAATACATAATACCTCCTTGTGTGTGTGTTTTAAGATCTTACTTCCCTTGAAAATGTGTGGATACAGAGGTTGTTTGGGATATTAAATGTCATACTAGTCCACATTCAGAGCTTCATTGTGTTCATTATCACACTTTTGCAAACTATTCTAACTGTTATAACTTTCAGGTGAAATGTTAATTTTTTGACGTGCAGGGTCCTCCATTGCTTTAAATTAGAAACCCTTGGCATCAATATGCCGACCTGAGGGGCACTGGGAATTTTATCGTCATGATTAAATTATATATTTGGTAATAATATTGCCATTATTGCATATATGTTGGGGTGTGATTTTTCAATGTAAACAGTCACAACAGTTTTTTTTTTATATTACACTATTTACACATTTATGTGCACGTAACCCAACCCCTGCCCCTAAACCTATCATTTGTCAATAAAACACAAGATACAACAGACAAATTCAACTACAGTCATAATTTATTCAAAAAGTATGAATATTCCAAGTCTTCCGAGGCAAAATGATTGATTTGTGAGAGGAATAGAGGTGATCGCCATCTCTGTCCGCCGTAAAGCTCAGATCCTGAGCGGTTTGTGTGCAAATTCAAAAAATGCCACCAGAAGAAGCCTTACATCAGCCTTGGTTGTGAAATGCTATTGGCTCTTGTGTGTCTCGTGACAGATTGCGTCATGCTATGGGAGTATCTTTTTGAATGAGATGTGAGCACATTAATGGAGCGAGATCATTTTCAGCGATTAACATTAAATGTTTTACTCTCTTCTTCGCATAAAGATATCGTATGTCTTCAGAAGACTTACAATATTTTATTTTAGACTTAAGACTTACGACTAGGGTTGGGTATTGTTTAGATTTTTTCCGATACCGGTGCCAAATCGATACTTTTAAAATGGTTCCGGTGCCTAAACGGTGCCTGAACCGATACTTAAAAAAAAAAAAAAAAAATAGAATGGATTGGCCATTATTGAGCGCTATAAACACATTTAATGTCTGTTTCATTCATACTGGACGCCAGAGGGCACCCTCGCGCAAAAAACTCCACATGAGCATCACAGAATGAATAGGCCTCGGGAAATCCCTAATATGGACAAAGGCATTGCTATCGCTGTAACTGAGTAACGGTGCCTGAACCGATACTTAAAAAAAAAAAAGACCAAAAATAGGATGGATTGGCCATTATTGAGCGCATATAAACACATTTAATGTCGTTTCATTCATACTGGACGCCAGAGGGCGCCCTTGTGCAGAAACTCTACATATGCATCACAAAGAATAGAACTCAGGAAATCCCTAATATGGACAGGTATTGCTATCGCTGTAACTGAGTAAACAGAAGATATAAACATTTTGAATGATAAAACAAAGACAATAAACACTCGACTGCGACAATGTATAGTTTATCTGTGTTATTCAAGCCATCTTTGTTTTTTTCATAATAATTAAGTATATTTATAATCCATTGCTAATCGACATAGCCATACAAATCGACAGCCTTTTTACCATATGCTTTTTACAGTATAGAACGGTATCTACCTGCTGCAATCAGAGCAAGTGTAATTGCTGCATTCACGCGCTCCTCGTATGCTCTCATTTCCCGAGTTGTGCTTTTAAGTCGGAATCTGAAAACAACATGGACACTTGCGTTACTACAAAGATGTGTAGGATTTGTATTATTAGAGCTTTCCGACTTCGTGAATTTTCTCAGTCCGGAAATTATTTTTCACGTGCGGTGCCGGTGATCCTTACGTCCGTTTCTGAGAACCAGAGAACAAATATTTCAATTGATTGCTCAAGCATTGGTGGCACCGAAATGAGGCACCGAAATCTGCGTTCTGACTCGGTTCTAGTACATACCGGTTACATAGGTACCAGTGCCATATTGGCAACCGGGTTTCGGTACCCAACCCTACTTATGACAGAAGAAGAATGCAACACGACTTGTTTGTAATGCTTTTATACTGTCGGTTTATGCTTTTATGGTCGGTTTTTGCAATAAATACCTGTGACTGTATTTATATTTGCCTGTTACGTGTTTTCTATTGTTCAGAAGTGGGTAGGTTTAGGGTAGGGGTGAGGTTAGGTGCTCCAATGAAAGTATAAATTTATATAAAATTATTTGTATATTTTACAAATGCATGCAAACCATTAAATTAAGACAAACAACTGAAAACTATGGAGGACCCTGCACGTCGAGAAAGTGATGCTAAACGGATACCCCTGTGCATCGAAAAATTACGCTAAAGGGGTACTGACCAAACGTCAATATGTGACGAGTTGGGAGTGAGAATGTGTTGACCTAGAACACTGTCTAACACTTGATGGCTGCTCTGTTAATTCTTCATCATCAGTTAGGAACCTAGGTGTGCTATTTGATTGCAATCTTTCCTTCAAAAGCCACGTTTCTAGCATTTGTAAAACCACATTTTTCATACAGTTTCAGAAGTTTTCATAATTGTAACATACATATTTACATACATAATCATTCAGGTACATGTGTAATAACTTGTGAAAACTTGACTCTACAGCAGCACTTCTTCTTCGTCGTCGTCTTGCCTGATGCACTTAACCAAGCGTTCTAACCACGACCTTGCTCCTCCCCACCTCCCAACCATTCGAATTTCTGTAGGCGGGATTTATTGTAATGATATTCAAATGAGCAGCTTCGTGACATCACAAAAACCCTGGAAAACAACGCTGTAGTCCAAACGAGCCATTCGTTGTAGTTCTTGAAAAGGGATTTTTTAAAAACGAAATATCTCCCTTTGGAGTGGACTTTGAGATTTGTAACTTTGTAGATCTTTTTTTATGCCCAAACATGCACACTACACATTGACTAAAATTCAAAAAGTGAAAAAGCATAATAGGACCCCTTTAATAAAAGGGGCTAGTGCCTATAAGCAGTCAATTAACTTTTTTTTCCATGTTTATTGGTATAGCAGTTTTTACTATCCACCTTTTTCTTCCAGTAAGAGTGGGTACAATTTGTAAATTGTATGGGTCTGGCTTCCTGTCTCATCCATGTCCAGCTATTTTTAGCTGTATAAAACAGCTTGTTTTGCTGCTTGATATTGAAAATGGGTGTGTCTTACCATTGTCAGGATTCTGTGGAGTAATGTTGCTGAAAATTCAGTTTTATCCTCGCAGGAATAATTTACATTTTAATATATATTCCAATATAAAACAGTTATTTGTATTATTATTTCATAATATTACTATTTTTACTGTACTTATGATCAAATAATTGCAGGCTTGGTGCGCATAAGAGCCTTATCTTTCATAAACATTAAAAAAAATCCTCCCTACCACATTACATTTTGAAAGATGAACAATTTTGGCCTTGTGTTTGGTTGTCGCCATTTGATGTCCAATTTGTAATCTGGGTCCTAAAGTAAAACCAGTAATAGAGATACTTGTCAGGATTCTTGTTTGTTCTGTGTCATGTTTTGCCCCTGTTTCTGGTCCTGTGTTTCCTTATTTGGTCCTTCCTGTGTCCATTAGGTTCCCTGATTAGTTCATAATTTGTTTCCAGCTGTGTTTAGTTAATTATTCTCATTTCCCTGTGTACTTAAGTCCTAGTTTGTCAGTTTGTGTTTGTCAGGTCTACTCGTTCTCTATGCAGGGGCGGACTTACCCATTAGGCAAAGGTAGGCGGCCGCCTTGGGCCCCCAAAAGCCAAGGGCCCCCTAAAATGCTTTTCATATAGGATATGCGCATTAAGCGCTGACACGCGAACGTTTGCTGTTTACGGTGTTTATTACTATGACAACCGTCTGAGTCTGTGGCGCCTGCAGGTGTGTACGGCTGTACGCACTGTGAGTACCATGAGCGCTCAGACTGATCGGAGATTTGCCCCGCAAAAGACCTGTGTGTCCCGTATTTCTTTCGTCTGAACCAGCCATGCTATTAATTATTAATTTATCAGTCTTTTGCATGCCAAAGTCAATTTCTGCATAGAAATATTACGCCAAATAGAAGCAGAAAATCGTGCTATACGCACTTTCATGAGATCGGGTTAGCCTACAACAATTAAGTTGTTGCCTGTTTTACAAATGGTAATACAACGAATTCATGACAATGTTTACATTCAAGCTACCCGTAAAATTTATAGTGAAAAGTACTTTAAAAGCGTCTGGAATGCAATAAAGTAATTTTAAAGCTGTTTTTTAAAGGATTTGCTGCATGGATAAAAAATAGAAATAATTAACATATCATACAAAATTGCGTTGCAGCAAATCCTTTAAATTTTAAGGTATTCAGAACAGAGCAACATAAAAATCAGAAAAAGCAGCTATACAATTATAGGACAAAGTTTTACATATATGCCATTATAATTAGTGTTTTATTTTTTAACTGTACGGAACTATAAAATAAAACGCAAATTATAATCGGGTCTTCCATCAATTATAGTGATGAAAAAATGACTCGCCATCTCCTAATTGGATGTGCCTTTAGAGAGAAATGCACGGATTAC
>NW_015540834.1:47433-47895 GCF_001515605.1 Sinocyclocheilus anshuiensis | reverse complement strand
TTTAAAGTAGTAATTTAAAGCTTTCTATATATTTTGATCATGTCTGAGTTTAGGTTCATCATTGTGAAGCGCTCCTGTTCAAGCCCGAGATGGCAGAAAGCGTTTATTTTCTTTATTTTATAACAGCACAACGTTTTGTTGATATTATGAGTGCACACAAATAACACTAGACCCTTTACAGTTTAGAATGATGTATTACTCTTACCTTTATGAGCAAAAATGACTGCGTATTTTAAGTTGTTTCCACTGTTAGAAAAAAAATCCATGTCCTGCAGAGCGCACTTCAGCTTCCACTCTCCACACAAACGATTAGATATGCGCCTAACAGCGCACATTTATATCGTTTAAACATTTAAACTAACATTGTGATATGCTTGAACTGTTTTATATATAGATTTTATTTTAGGCAAGTCCTGATGATTTGAGAAGGCTAAATTGATCAAACATAGGCTATAGGCTATG
>NW_015540834.1:26972-46424 GCF_001515605.1 Sinocyclocheilus anshuiensis | reverse complement strand
TTCGTTTTTAAAGTAGTAATTTAAAGCTTTCTATATATTTTGATCAGTTTAGGGTTTAGGTTCATCATTGTGAAGCGCTCCTGTTCAAGCCCGAGATGGCAGAAAGCGTTTATATTTTATAACTTATAAAACTGCACAACGTTTTGTTGATATTGTGAGTGCACACAAATAAAACTAGACCCTTTACAGTTTAGAGTGATGTATTACTCTTATCTTTATGAGCAAAAATGACTGCGTATTTTAAGTTGTTTCCACTGTTAGAAAAAAATGCAAGTGATCGCACTGGCGCCTCCATGTCCTGCGCAAACGATTGGATATGCACATTTATATAGGTTAAACATTTAAACTAACATTGTGATATACTTGAACTGTTTTATATATAGATTTTATTCTAGGAAAGTCCTGATGATTTGAGAAGGCTAAATTGATCAAACATAGGCTATAGGCTAGCCTATGATCAATTCAATGTCTGCCGCTGGCCTTTACTTCAAAAAAAAAAACAAAAAAAAAAACAACTTACATTTAACAAACAAAAAATACTCCAAATGGAGGCAGGCAGGCAGGACGACGAGGATTCCAATAATGATATTTAATGTAGACACAACAAGGCAGATTCAGGTAGGAGAGACACACACACTCGGGTAACATTCACAATAACCGACAACTAAGGCTCAGACATAAAGGAACTAATATAGGGTGGATAATTAGTGGCAGACAGGTGATCAGAACTGGGGATCAGGAGCCCTTCCCGGGCTGAACTGGGGATCAGGAGCCCTTCCCTGGCTAAACTGGGGATCCAGAGGTCTCTCCTCCTTTTTTTTTCAGTTTTATTTAAATTTGTAGTTAAAACAACTAAAAATAAATGTATTTTAAAGTTTAGAATTAGACAGCTTTTGCACACAGGCTTATGCTGAAAACAACAAAATGGAACCTCAAGGTTGATCTAGGAAAATGTGTGCAAATGTATAGGGCCCCATTCCTATATTTTGCCTGGGGCCCCCAATTCACTAAATCCGCCCCTGTCTCTACGTGTGTTGGCTCAAGCTCCTATTGTGGATTATCTCCTGTATTTGGTGATTCAATTCTGTTAAACGTTTCCTCGTGACTCCAGCGCGTTCCCTTAACAGCGTGACGTGACAGAAGACCTGACCCAAAAACAGTTACCTCCGTGCTTTCCCCTCCGTTTGTTTTCTCGTTTTTCCCAGTATCTTTTTTCCCGTTGTGTTCCCTGGATGGATGCCCTTCTTCGCCCCGAATACCGCGTTCTACGACGCCAGTATAAACATCGAGTGCAGAGCGCCATCGTCCGAAGATGGTCCTCGAGAGGATTTCGGCGCATTTGTGGAGTGGATTCTGGGGAGAAACGGGTCACCTCTCACCGTCACTGCCGAGGATGATCTCGCCAGATGCCTAGATCCACTCCAGACCCAGAGCCCAGTCCACCATCTCCCCGCTGTGCGGAGCTAAAGCCCGAGCCCACTGTTGACGGAGAGCCATTTCCCGCCGCGATCAGCGAACCAGCGCAAAGCCGAGCGACTGAGCAGAGGATCGCCCTGGACGTAGAGCTGAATCCGTCAGACCAGGTGCAAGAGCCAGCGACAATGCCAGCCACGAGACCCAGTGGCTCCACCTCGGCTCCTAGCTCCCTCACCTCCACCGTCACCCATCGATCCATCAACTCCACCGGGATCCCTCGTCCCTCCGGCTCCACCTTGGTTGGGCGTCGACCCGCCATCGCCTCAAGACTCCGCTTCTCCGGCTGCACCTCGTCTCTCCGTCCCACTGGCTCCGTTGGGCTCCTTCCGTTTTACCATTTACTGCACATATTCTGCTAATTATTTCCCTATAGCGACTAATCAACCGGAAGTCTCACCCATAGGCTTACTTCCGAATTGAAGAAAAAGGTTGATACAAATTGTTGCAAAGGAGCTTCACAGAAAATTTGGTAGTTTTGTATGTTGGTTCAGGGTTGTCATCATCTGAAGTGCTCAGAGGGCTAGGCATCATCTCAGGTTTTCGGTCATCTCAGATCTTCATAAGAGGCTGGATCCAGACTGAAGCTTGTGTAATTACTAGTTACCTCGGGATGCCCATCCCGTGGCAGAAACAGAAAAGCAAACAGAAAAAAAAATAGTTTAGCTCCTGTTCAAACCAAGATATAACTGGAATACAAGGTTATGAGATGCATTATGTGAATGCTTGGCTAAAGAGTCTTTAATATAGATTTAAACAGAGTGTGTCTGAATCCCGAACATTATCAGGAAGGCTATTCCAGAGTTAGGGAGCCAAATCCTCCTTTAGTGGACTTTGCTATCTTAGGTACTACCAAGAGTCCAGAGTTTTGCAACCTTAGGGAGCGAGATGGATTGTAGCATGATAGAAGACTGGTTAGGTATGCAGGAGTCAAGTCAAGTCAAGTCACCTTTATTTTTATAGCGCTTTTAACAATACAGATTGTGTCAAAGCAACTGTACAGCATTAATTAGGAAAATAGTGTGTCAATAATGCAAAATGACAATAGTAAACACTCAATTTTCAGTTAAAAGCAGTTCATCATTGAATTCAGTGATGTCATCATCCAGCTCAGTTCAGTTTAAATAGTATCTGTGCAATCAAGTCGATGATATCGCTGGAAAATGAAGTGTCCCCAACTAAGGAAGCCAGAGGCGACAGCGGAAAGGAACCAAAACTCCATCAGTGACAGAATGGAGAAAAAACATCTCAGGTTACTTGTGTAACCATGGTTCCCTGGTTCGGGCTCAGACCTGGACCTTCGTGGAATGAAGGTTTTGAAGGCCGCTGAGCGCGCCTTCGCCTCCCTGAACTTTTTGACAACCGTCTCAACGGATGTACCAAAAAGTTCAGAGGGCGAAATCGGGGCATCGAGAAGAAAAACCCTTTCTTTCTTCCTGATGTCTGCCAGGTTTACCCACAGCACCGGTAGTGACGTCATGGCTGTCGCCGGCCAACGAGTTGGTGTTTTTTCAATGTATGCTTCAGACACGGGTCACGACGAGGCGTTCCCCATAGCGACCCCTAGAGGACGCAGTTCAAAGTTCCCATGAAAGGGAACCTTGGGAGAAACCAGGCTCAGTCGGGGGGCCAGTTCTCTAGATGAAACCAGCAGTTCAGTTCCAGGCTGCAGCAAAGTCAGATTGTGCAGAGGACTAATCTGGTTCCATGGTCTTGTCCCAGTGGCCGTCTACGAGACAAGGTCTTCACTGCGGATCTGTCTCTGGGGCTCATCTAGTTGTCCTGATCTCCGCTGACATTCAGGGCTGTAGAGGTCATCTCTATGTGCTGATCCACCATCTGGGCTGAATACGTAATGGATCCGGGTGACTGCAGTGACCATCTGATCTGGATACAGACTGGATCTAATGGCTACGGTGATGATTTTCTAAAGACAAGTTGCTATCAAAAGTAACACCCAAGTTTTTGACTGTAGAAGAAGTAACAATACACCCGTGTAGATGCAAATTGTAATCTAAGAGATTCTGTGTACTGATTTTTTTTTTTTTTGGTCCAATAAGTAATATCTTATCCAATAGTTGTATCCAAATTTAATAGGAGAAAATTATTGGTCTTCCAATCTTTAAAATTTTTAATACTCTGTTATCTTAGATAATTTAGAAGTTGAATCTGGTCTTTTTGAAATATATAGTTGAGTATCATCAGAATAACAATGGAAACTAATCCCATATTTTCTAATAATATTACCAAGAGGCAACATATATATTGAAAATAGCAGAAGGCCTAAGAGGTTGCAGCCACGTAATGGGGAATATTTTAATGCTGAGAATTAACTTGATTATTCATATAAATCAGCTGTTGATATTTATTTTCCAGATTGTTTTGTTGCCCCGTCAAGTGTTTGTGTTCCCGTGTTCTCTCGTGAGAGTTCTGTGACTGTGACAATTTACTCTTACCTTGCGGAAGAAAATACTGAACAGGTTGGTAGAGTTGGGGTACTCGGACTCGTACTTGGACTTGAGTCCGGTCTCGAGTACAATTTTTAGCGGACTCGAACTTGTCACGGACTCGGATGCATTTTTACTCGGACTTGTGTTCTCTTCTCTGTAGGATCAGATATTGCTTTAGGTACAGTATGTCAAGTCAAGTCAAGTCACCTTTATTTATAGAGCTTTTTTAACAATACAGATTGTGTCAAAGCAACTGAACAGCATTAATTACGAAAATAGTGTGTCAATAATGCAAAAAGAGGTCCTTTCTAGGTGCTGATCCACCATCTGGTCTGAATACGTACTGGATCCGGGTGACTGCAGTTACCATCTGATCTGGATACAAACTGGATCTGGCGGCTACGGTGACCTCGGAATAAGAGTGACGGCTGCATGGTTACAATTTTATCTCTAATAGTATCGATCTTAGAATCATTCTGTATGTCTGGTATGGACTCTTCATATGTGTAGTATCTGAGACAGATCAGACATGCAATTATTTGTTATATTTAACAAATAATGTATGATAACCCTCACTCAATGCACAAACTAGATGGCAAAGTAACTGAACTATAGGAGGAACCAGGCCTCTGGTTTTCATGGCAACAAGGTAACAAGATATAAGGTAAAGACTATTTTTATAACCCAAAGGAATTTAATGCGAGTTTTCACTCTCATTTAATTGATTTTGAAGCAGAAACTTAATGCCTATAAAAACCTCCATTAATTCAAAGACAAACCTTTCTATGAATAAACCACCTGTTACCCAAAGACACAGAAATATACCAAAAAGGCTTCAATTACAATTTATTAGTGTCTATAAACAATCACCTCAAATGGGTACTGATTTGGAGAAAAAAGGGAAAAACAAACAAACAAATCTTTTTTTTCACACTTCTATGTCACACTCTTACTCATTATCCACACTTTCAGATTTGTGCCCACATTCACTCCACAATTTACACATAATAAAAAGAAAAGGGAAAACAACAAAAACGTTGAATAAGCACTTGGAGGTTTATACAATGAAACAAAACAATCTCATAGATCAGTGATAACCATTAAATTTGAAATGTGCAGATGTGAATGGAATAAATGTGATGGCGTGTGAATGAGTGTTGGTGTGAGGTTGAGGCATTGGGGCACACTGAACAAATTAGCAGACTCGAAGGAAGCTGGAGAGTGTAACGGGACCTCTTCAGGCTCCAGGAAGGAAAATAACAGGCGTTGAATTCATCTTTGGAACAGCTCACCAAAAACAGCTGGTCTTAAAAGTGCCAGACTCATGTCACACCAGACAGCATGCATGGAAAGTGTCAGTTCAACAAGCAGCCATCTTTCTATTCAACAGGATAACCCATATCTCTTACTTTCAGGGAAAACTTTCTTATGAGCCAACGCACACTGATTACGTGTCCTCCTTTCATATTTCACATGTAATAGACCTTGCCTCCATTTCCCTTTCTGCTATTGATTGACTCACTCCACCCATTCCTTTAAAAGTGAAAGTGAAAGTAAACATTTCCATATAGTTTATAGCTATATGATATGCCATCCCCCCCACCCCCCCGAAAGAAAACAACCTATGGTTAGAAGATAAAAACAGATTAATATTCCGGAAAACCTCTCATCCTCATTAGAGGCTTCTTGAAATATATCCAGAAGTTTCTTTCTTTCTTTCTTTCTTTCTTTTTTCCCAGCCTTTGGATAACACATTTCCAAACTGCAGATGTGGGTTGTACATACATCCTCTCCGGTGTCTTCCAATTTGATAGTTTAAAGAAGCTGCTTTAGAATACGGTCCCTTTTCATTTTGGTGCTAGTTTTGCACTGGACTTATTATGTACTCTAGACTTTTTTTTTTTTAAATGGATGCAACATTCTGGGCAGTGGCATGACAGATGGGGAACAGCTCAACCCATAATAATCAACAAAAACAAGCAGATTCTCATTCAATTTGAACTATATAGCAAAAGGCCCATGGTGTCAATTCCCAGCATTTTGTTTGGACAGGTGGTAGTTATTTATTGTAATTTTCCAGCTGTTTTTTTATTATCAAGTCTATTTTTTTATATGATTACAGAGTCTATTTTTGCTGTGTCACTCACACTCAATTAAAGTGACAGCACACTTTTTTGGACAAAATAAACATGATTTCACACCAAAAAAAAGTGTTAAAAATGCACAGAAAAGCATGTCTAGGATCAAACATATGTACAGAAGATTTACCCATTTAAACTTGTTTTTAAATATTCAGTTTGGGTTAAAGTATTGTGTATTATCGTGTCTAATAAAAATAAAAAACAGCACATTCTATATCGACGTATAAATGAAACTACATGATCAGAGCAGTTTTTGATGTTTACCAATTACATGCAAATCCCCGTTGTAGTGAACCGCACCTTCCAGGGCCCAGTTTATGGCAGGACCCCTCTCTGACCACAATAGTGGACAAAGGTTTGCTATATTTTGATTGGATCTTGGTGGACTAACATAAGCAAACTGTCCAAGACCATCAGATAAGAATGCTAGAACAACAGCCAGACACCTCTTAGAGAGTAAAAAGACATACCTCTGGTACCAAGCTCGGGAAGGACAGGATATCTCATTGGTCAAAATGCAGTTTCTTCCCTTCACCCACCTAGAAACTGATCCCTAAGGTTTTGGCTTGTGTCCACCATAAATATTCCTTAGGACCTCCAGGATTCAGCAGCAGTGGGTGAAACAAAGAGAAACAAAGAGAAACTACAGAGATCGATCAAAATCCATTCATAACTATGTTTTCAAACCTTAAACGGAAGAAAAACTAGGAAAGGAAAAGGACGTGTGGCCAATCATGGTGTCCCATACAGAATTTGTGCTCTGCATTTCACCCATCCAAGTGCACACACACACAGCGAGTAGTGAACAAACACACACCCAGAGCAACAGGCAGCCATTTTTGCTGCAGCACCCAGGGAGCAGTTGGGGGTTCAGTGCCTTGCTCAAGGGTCTCACCTCAGTTGCAGTATTGAGGGTGGAAGACAGCACTGGTCAATCACTCCCCCCCACTTACAATCCCTGGCGGTACCGAGACTCAAACCCATGACCTATGGGTTATAAGTCCAGCTCTCTAACCATTAGGCCATGACTGCCCTCAACACACTACAACACACACATCTTATACTTATTCAGAGAAGTAAGTCTTCTTAGTGACATCTTATGCTGGGTACACACTAAAATATTTTTAAAATCTTATAAGATCTTCAAAATGTGAGAGACCACAAACATGAGGACAAAAAATCCTAGATTTAACCGTTTTGCTCCTATAGTGTGCCGCGATGTTCCCCCACACATCAGGATTTCTGATCGTAAATATTCAACATGTTGAACATTTATGATTCGCGATCGGGGCACCTCCGACGTTCTTCCGAGCAGATTCAGTCACTCTTAACACACCTCACACCACAGGAAAATCTGATAAGATAATCTTTAGAACCATCAAGATAATCGGGACATTACCTAGGATTGTCGGAAGGGGAGAAATCGGCCCAAAAACAGCCCGATTATCTTGTTGTGTGTACACAGCTTTACACAAACTCAGCTGTTAATGGACTAATGCAGTGGTTCCCAACCCTGGTCCTCATGACAGTTCAATCTTTTTCCATCATGTTTGGACTTAATGCGTTCGCAACATTGCCAAAGGTATTCTGGTTGTGGTTTGGTAAGTGAATAATGCATCGGTAAAACATTAGTGACACTTTTCTAAATGTGTGTTTGGACTATGTAAATAAGTTCCACAAGAGGAAAGAAGGGTGGGCAACACCATGTGATTTGCTCTGATAGAACAAATCACAGCACAGAAATGGAGAAGCACCAAATTGCAATCTCCTCCTCATCTGAAAGGGATAAAGGTACACTTCCAAAAGACACTCTTAGTTATATGTCTCATTCCTGCAAGGGAAGGGATACTAACAGATCGACAAGATCTGAGTATCCCGTCTAGAGAGACAGTAACCGAAACATATTAGTTCTGACAACATGTAACATAGCCCCCACCTAGGGAGTGGATACCAGACACTCCAAACAAAAGTTTACAAAACAGGAAACACAAAACAATGAATCCAGGACGGTGGTGGAGCAGAGACAGAAGAGGGGAAGGGTTGGTGGGTCAGACCCATGGAGTGGAAGAGGGCCTGGAGACTGTGGTGGAACAAGTGAACAGGGTGGAGCAAGGCAGAGCTGGAGGCCAGTGGAGCTGGAGTCCAGGGTGGAGCGGCATATCAGGTGGGCAAGGTGGGGCTGGAAACCAGAGCTTGGCCAGTAGAGCAGGAAGCCATCAGGGTGGAGCCAGCAGATCAGGTAGCCAGAGCAAAGTAGGCAGAGCAGAAGACCACCACGGTTAGGCAGGCGCAGCCGGTGACCACCACAGCAGCGCAGGATGAGCTGGAGATCACCATGGTGATGCAGACAGAGACCAAGACCACCAAAGGAGCAATGAAGACCCCCAACGTGGAGCAGATGAAGCAGGAGACCACCACGGTGGATCAGGTGGAGCTTGAGAAACCATGGCTGAGCAGAAGCCTACCATGGCAGAACAGGTGGAACTGTCACAGAGAGCACACAGAGGTTAGTAATGGCCTCTGTGCTCGTAACAAAACAGGAAGAAAGTTCACGGACGAACTCTGTGGCCGTGATGGGATAGGCAGAAGGTGTGTTTGGCTTAAAGTGGTGCTGCGCAGACCAGTAAGTGTTTGACATCAATGTAGCGCAAGAGCGATTCGAAAGCATACAGAGCCACCTGCTCTCTAGGGCTCTCGCAGTACTTTGATGTAATACACCAATCAGTCTGCACAGCACCGCTTCAAGTCGAACACACCTGTCAAACACAGAGTTCAGATGCGGCCTCCATGGCTGTGATGGATGGATCCTCCTCCTCTTCCCCCACAGTGAAAGGGGATCCTCACTTCTGCAGGGCAATGTCCACATACTGTGCCAGGGTCCAACTGGGGTCTTCCCCCATCATCAGTTGACTGATGTTACTGTCCAGCCCACTCCAAAAACAGTCCAAAAACAGTCACTTCATTTAATTAATTTAATGGTCCTGATTAACTCCTGCTAGATTCATAATGCAGTCAGTTGTTCTGTAGTGTGCAGGAAGCAGGAGTAAGCAGAACAAGGTCTGGATCTACAGTATATGCAGGGTTTTAATGGAATGACTAAAGGAACAAACAACGAAGAATGGGAAACAAGGAACAGAAACATGAGCAGAACAGCACCATTTATTCAACAACTGACAAAGCACAAAAGAAACACAAGGGCTTTATATACACAGGAGATCAAAAGAGACGAATTAGTAACCATCGGAACAAACAAGTAAGGGGGTGTGGTCAATTAATTACTATGACAACTAATGGGGTAACCATAGAGACAAACAAGGCAGGGCTGCAAACCGGGCAAAACACACACAGGGAACATGGAACATTTACTGAAGGTTTCCTGTGTGTTCAGTCTTTTCAGTGCACAAAGTAAGTTAATTTCAATTAAAATATAATCTGACTCCATTTTTATTATGACCTCAAATTTAAGTTGATATATCATTTGATCATTGGTCATTCATATAATAATATTTTTCTAGACATTTGTTTAACTTATATAACTCCTATTTTCTGACTGTACTCATTCATCCGGATTCTCATGTTGCTCAGAGAATCTCACGTCGGCCATTTTTTACATGGATCTCACAGTCACATACTTGCAAGTCTTGAACACTAGACAGAGGTAATTAACTAATACTTGTAGCGTCTGCGTAAAATCATCGAACTCACTCTTTTGGATTGGATGGTTAAAAGACACCTCCAGTACTGTATTTTAACAGCCTCTATTTGTCTAATAAATAGAGTCACTGTTAATTGTTAAATTAACAAATAGAGTCACTGAATTGTATCGTTAGATTGAAGTCATTGCGTATTCCAATTTCATTCAACTAGACGATCTCACTCCCTTAGGTTTAACCATTAGAGTAGCTATCCAAAGCTATCTGCGTTGCCTAATGCAGATCTGCTCATAAGAACACTGCGAGCCAGTAGACTGATTGAAATGTGAGTCTCACCCTAAACGCTATCAGTTTTAAGCACGATTGGAGTTAAGGCACAGCACCTTAAACTAACGCTAGAGGGCAGGCTGTTTAAGTATCTAACATGTCTTAAACTCCTCTTCTACCCTCCTGATTTCACCTTGTGTGGGCGCACCCACTCCCCCTTGTGGGCATTCTCTGCTAGGTCGACTTTGTACTCCAATTTGTTTTATTTTAATTTCCCTTCTGCTTCGTTAATCATTCTAGCCATTCTAGTTACCTGCCGTTTTATTTTTATTTAGTTATTTTTTAAAAAATTTTTTCAGTATTATTTTTGTTTTACTTTATTATCTGTTATTACTTTTATAATTTTTGTTTGTTTGTTTTGTTCAAGATCAATCCTACCAGATCTAAATGATCGACTTCGCCCCCCACAACACTTCAAGCTGGGTCCACAATCATCACAATATGCTGAGATAGCAGCTATTCTCATAACCCTGCAGAGAGCATCAACCCATAACATCAGAGAACTGCTCAACTGCACAGACTCCAACTATGCCAGACTTGGCTTCACATGCCATCTTCCAGGTTGGACTGCCAGCCGTATCAGCCTGCCCAACCAGAGTATGTGGATTCAAGTGCCCAAAGGTGCCATCCTCCACCTCGGTGACCTGGCGCTGTACCACCTTACAAGTGAAGAGTACCAATCTGAGGTAGAGATGTCAGCCTTCTTCAGGGACCACAATCTCACCCTGGAACCTGAATTGGAACTGAGCATTGAGAAAGGGGGGTCCTAGACGGTAGAAATGCCAGCCTTCTTCAGGGACCACAATCTCACCCTGGAACCTGAATTGGAACTGAGCATTGAGAAAGGGGGGTCCCAGACGATTGACATCACCCCAATCGACACAGCCCTCCAAGCACTGTCTCGGTTGCCTGTCCAGACCCCCTTTCCCGTTGCCCGATCCTGGACCTCTGGCGACACGGCACTTTGCCTCGCCACTGCAATCTGGTACACCCTAGCTCTTGGCCTTGCCTTTGTCCTGTTTAACAGAGTCAACGGGGTGCAAAGGTCCATGAACAGGTGCACAGCTGCCCTTCCTCGAACCTTCAAATGGAGCCACCGGAAAAGAGGGACCCAGGCGGAGACAATGCTGAACCTGACCAACGTTAACACCCAAGCTGAGGATCCGAAGGCTGAGGAAAATTAGGTTCCACCTGCCATCTGACAATCCTGATCCACCTGCCATCTGAAAATTAGGATCCACCTGCCATCCGGCCTTCAGGATCCACCTGCCATCTAGCCATTATGATCCACCTGCTACCCGATCATCATGATCCACCTGCTGTCCGACCATCATGAAAACTGTTGTCTGACGATGCAAAAATTCACGCCTGGTATTGGCTATTCCACCCAAAGGTGGGTGTGAATAGATAAACCCTCAAAAGTCATCAGCTTGAAATGATCTTTGCTCAAAAACCCTCTTCTTTTGAGACGACACTTTCCAAGACTCTCCTCTTGAGTTTGTTTTTCGGCAGTTTTTATCTTCAATTAAATCCCTTATATTCACAATTGATTGTCTCTGTGTGCTGCTCACAATTCGAAGTCACTGAATGTCTGAAGTCTTGCTACATGCTAAATTACTGCTAGTACTGCATAAAGAAGGAAAGCTATTGTTCCTTGGCTAGGAAAATAATCTGTCCTTGAATTGATAAATGATTATATTGTCTGCTCGGTGGACTGACAGATCAAATAATTGTAATATTGATTCTGCTACAGTTAATTCTAAGATCTAATCTAAATATTTATTATTAATCATAGTCCGTTATAATTAGTCATAAATATTTCCCTTTTAAGCTGATTTACTACATACTATTAGATGGCCGCCCCATGCTTGCTTATTCTAAAGGTACTTTTATTTAGTCCCCATAGATCTTTATAAACTTGAATAAAGCAATATTATCCCTAGTCAGAGGTCATGACCACTATCATAGATATAAGCCGACCAACATTACTTTCTCTGATAATAATTTTGGTATACTCGGGCCATGGTGTCAGACTGTTCCGTGTTTTGTGGTTGTTTTGCTCCTCATGTGCCTTCCTTTCCCATGTTTAATTTGTCCCAGGTGTTTCCCATGATGTTTCATTGCTCCCAGGTGTGTCTCGTCATCCCCTCCTCCTGTGTGTATAAATAGTGTTCCCTGTGTGTGCTCCAGGGTCCGGTATTGTTCATGTCATGTACAGCGTGAGTGTTCCTTTGTGTTAATTAAACCCATTTGGATTAATGTACTCCTCGTCTCTCTCCGTTCCTTGCTCCTCAGTCCGCTTAGCAGTGCACCCGTGACACATGATTTCCCATGTACACTTAGCTAGAGTAATGGTACAATAAACAGAGGTAAGGCCCACCCAAATTTAGGTTGGCCAAACAACATCCAGTTTACAGTCTAAGTACACTTGAACTAATGCCAAGTGTTAGCCAGATCTCTAAAATCTCAGTTGGCGTGTCCCATGCTCCATGTACACTGGATTTTAGTCCATTACTAAACTGACACAGACATGAAGTAACAAGGATACAATGTGATCTACATAATAATTATATAATAAGTCAATAATTTCAGAGTAAACAGAATCAATTCAAATGCAACAATTTATTATTAGTCAGGTAAACATGTATTGTGCCAATTATATAGTTAGACATATGGACACACTCCATACTACGGGCTCATCTGGCTACAGAATTGCTCTGATCTTCTTGTAACTTTTAAGTACTCAGACCAAGACAAACATCCTACAAATGGAGACAGAAACTAACAATTGGAATTTGCATTGATCAAGTCTTAGACGTGGAGAGTTTAGACAGAAATGGAGAAAAAACCATGGGAGAAACCAGACTCAGTCGGAGGGCAAGTTATCCTCTGTCCAGACGAAACCAGCATGGTGTGGTTTAAATCCAGGCTGCAACACAAGTCAGATTGAGCAGAGGACTCGCCTGGTTCTTGTGGTCTTGTGCCAATTGGCGTCTAGGTGACGAGGTCTTCATAGGGGATCTGTCTCTGGGGCTCTTCTAGTTGACATGGTCTCTGTTGACATTCAGGGCTGTAGGTTGTAACTAGGTGCTGATCCACCATCTGGACTGGATACAGACCAGATCTTGGTGACTGCAGTGACCATCTGATCTGGATACAGACTGGATCTGGGTGGGTAAGGTGACCTCAGAATAAGAATGAAACAGACTAATATTAGCGTAGATGCCATTCTTCTTACAATGTAACAAGTACATCAGGTGTTATGGGAAGTGTTCCCGGTTCCGGTTGCCCTAATTAATAGAGCCTAACAATCCTTTTAGCAAATTTTAGCATTTTAGCTTTTTAAGTTGGCACTCTCCCAGAGGGGGAACCTACATCCTTAGCCTACATCACAAGCAAACTTACTTGGTAGAGCACCTATCCAAAGGCGATTGACATCCCCACTGGCGAGTGACCCAACAAGAATTGGGGAGGGAGAAAAATCAGTAACACTTTAGATTACAACCCGCAAAGAACTACGTAAGTATACTAAATTTACGGTGTACGTTTCTGTAATTATAGTGTACCTATAAAGAATGTACGTGTAGGTACAAGGGAACAATGTGTTACGTTTGGGTAATAAGGTTGTAACAACCAGATATTCAACCTCCAAAGAACTGCGTAAGTAAACTGAAGTTACAGCATAACTTTTTTGTAATTATAGTGTACCTATTCAATACCTCTGTGTAGCAGTGGCAGCAGTCCATATAAGCTGCGAATGCTCCGCATACCCAGGCCATTTGAGAGAATACGTTCACGGGATAATTCATATAAACATGATTATAAGTTGATCCCTTGTCATTTGAAATGTCATTTTATGCTTTTAAAGTTAGGAATCAGTAAGTCCAATGATTTATTTGCCAAACAGCAGTAATTTTCTTTAAATCTACCAGTTGCGGTTGCTTCCAGGCGAGCAGATTTTCTCCGCAGCTTTCTCGCCTCCGCTCTGTTGCTATGACTCATCAGGATTATAGCACATTCTCAGTGATTTGCTGGTTTGCGGCAGATTTAATGCGCAAGGTAAGCTGTCAGCGAAGCGCTCGCCCAAGTGGAAAAATTTGGGAAAATCGGAAATCCCGATTGCCGAAAATCACATCGTGTTTGATGCAAAACCAGCTCGACTAAATCAAAAGAAAAAAACACTGTAACTGTATATTTTTGTTTTCTCAAGCAAAGCAAATTTTAAAAGTCCACTGAAAACACATCTTCTTACATTTTTGGTCATAGACAATGTATGTTGAAGATATACGTTATTGCCTAAGCAGTAAATTAATTTTTTTTTTATTAAAACGTGGGCTATATAAAATTGTAATAATAACAAACATCATATTGTTCCCTTTGTTTTGTGTATGCTCATTATACAGTTAAAGTCCTTCTCTGATTTTATTATTGTTTGCAAGGTTGCAGCATTACTTTGCAATATTTTAAATATTTTTTGGTATTTTGCATGGTCTGTTATTGGAGTAGTGTCACCCGTGTGGGTTGGGGAGGTCTTATCACTCAGCATACCCGGTTAAAAAAGTCACCGCTCGCCACTGCCGTGTAGGTATAGGGGAATAATATGCGACGTTTGGGGAATAAAGGGGTAACAAGCTGTAAAAGTACAAATCATTTATACTGTAAGATTTGATTTGACCCAATTTGACAGGGAAAAAAACACATGCATTCGGATATTTCGAGATTGGTTTCAAGCCTCATTCATATGTGGAAATAAATCAGATATAAATCATATATTTGCCAGTGTAACTGTCATGTAAACAGGCAGATCGAATTTTCTGAGGCATTGTGTTCTGTACGTCATTAAAACTGCGACAATTTGGTACTTCTCCGCAGTTTAATGATGTGACATTATTCTCAGCCTCAGGAGGAAGCACATGTGGAGACGGTACATTCAATTCAATTCAATTCAAGTTTATTTGTATAGCGCTTTTCATGACACAAATCGTTGCAAAGCAGCTTTACAGAAAATGTAAGTTTCTACATTATATTTAGTAGTAGCTTATCGTGGTGACTATGTCAAGGTAATGTCCATATGTCAGAAATGTACAGTGAAATCACGTAGTTAGTTAATGACATGTAATTAAACAGACAGTGAACACTATTAACGGCAACAATTATATTTTGCATTCAAAGTTATAGCAAAATTAGGTAGTTTTGTATGTTGGTTCAGGGTTTGCATCATCTGAGGTCCTCTGAAGGGTTGGCATCATCTCTTCTCAGGTGTTCATTCATCTCAGATCTTCGTAGGGGCTGGATCCAGACTGAAGCTTGTGTAATTCCTAGTGACCCCCGGATGCTGATTGCATGGCAGAAACAGAGAAGCAAATAGAGACAAAATTAGAGTAGCTGCTGTTCAAACCAAGCAAAAATTACATGTTCAATCCAAGCAAAAGAATGATAATGTGCATTTAATCAGATATAGCTGAAGTACAAGGTTATTAGATACATTATGTGAATGCTTATGTGAATACATTATGTGTCTTTAATCTCAATTTAAACAGAGAGAGTGTGTCTGAACCCTGAACGATATCAGGAAGGCTATTTCACATTTTGGGAGCTAAATGCGAAAATGCTTTACCTCCTTTAGTGGACTTTGCTATCCTAGGTATTACCAAGATTCCAGAGTTTTGCGATCTTAGGGAGCGTGATGGATTGTAGCGTGATAGAAGACTAGTTGGGTACGCAGGAGCTAAACCAT
Organism: Sinocyclocheilus anshuiensis; assembly: GCF_001515605.1. Classification (NCBI taxonomy): domain Eukaryota; kingdom Metazoa; phylum Chordata; class Actinopteri; order Cypriniformes; family Cyprinidae; genus Sinocyclocheilus; species Sinocyclocheilus anshuiensis. The sequence goes on along the minus strand of NW_015540834.1, from coordinate 30,643 downwards.
TAAGGGCCTTATAAGTACATTTACATTTATATTTATTCATTTAGCAGATGCTTTTATCCAACGCGACTTACAATTGAGGAATACAATAAGCGATTCATCAAAAAGAGGCAAATAAACGCAGGAAGTGCTTGCAATACAAAGTTTCAAGCATTGTTCAGATTAGTACAAGCTAGACAAGGAGAGATTAAGGAAAGAGAAAGCAAAGTATATATTTTTTTAAGATAAAGTCAAATGGTGACGAAAGAGATGAGTTTTCAGGTGTTGCTTGAAAATTGTCAGGGATTCATCATTCCGGATAACATTCCACCAGCCAGGAACGGTGAACGAAAAAGTTCTGGAAAGTGATTTTGTGCCTCTCTGTGATGGTACCACGAAGTGTCGCTCACTCATAGATCTCAGACTTCTGGAGGGGATGTAGATTCGCAAAAGTGAGTGGAAGTAGGAGGGTGCTGAGCCTGTGGCTGTTCTATATGCAAGAATCAATGTCTTGATCTTGAAGTGAGCTGCAACTGGGAGCCAGTGCAGGGAGATAAAGAGAGGTGTGACATGGGCCCTTTTGGGTTCGTTGAAGACCAGTCGTGCTGCTGCATTCTGAATCATTTGTGAAGGATTGGTTGTGCATGATGGAAGTCCAGCCAGAGTAGCATTGCAGTAGTCCAGTCTAGAAATGACAAGCGCCTGGACAAGAAGTTGTGCAGCATGCTCCGTTATGAAGGGCCTGGTCTTTCTGATGTTGTGCAATGCAAACCTGAAAGATCAAGCAGTTCTTGCAGTGTGGTCTTTGAAAGTCAGCTGGTCATCAAAGATTACACCAAGGGAACAGGCAGGGAACACAAGAAGCTCAGTCTTTGCCAGGTTGAGCTGTAGGTGATTTTCTTTCATCCATGCTGAGATGTCCGCCAGGCAGTCTGAGATCTGTGCAGCTACCGTTCGATCATCTGGTTGAAATTAAAGATAGAGCTGTGTGTCATCAGCATAGTAATGGCAGGAGAAACCATGTGCCTGTATGATGGGACTCAGTGAGGTAGTGTATATGGAGAAGAGGAGGGGTTCAAGAACTGATACCTGAGGATGTGCTTTGGAAACCTCTCCTCCCCAGGTCACTTTGAAAGACCTACCAGTGAGATAGGATTCAAACCAGCGAAGTGGAATCCCTGTGATGCCCAGTGATGAGAGGGTGGACAGGAGGATCTGATGATTCACAGTGTCAAAAGCAGCAGATAGATCCAGCAGAATGAGAACTGATTATTTGGAATCAGCTTTTTGCAATCCACAAGGCTTCAGTGACTGAGAGTAGCACAGTCTCAGTTGAATGTCCACTTCTGAAACCTGACTGGTTAGCATCCAGTTGGTTATTCTGTGAAAGAAATGACGATACCTGGTTGAAAACAAAAGATAGAGCTGTGTGTCATCAGCATAGTAATGGCAGGAGAAACCATGTGCCTGTATGATGGGTCCCAGTGATGTAGTGTATATAAAGAAGAGGAGGGGTCCAAGAACGGATCCCTGAGGAACCCCAGTGACCAGTTGATATTCTTTGGATACCTCCCCTCCCCAGGCCACACTGAAAGACCTACCTGTGAGATAGGATTCAAATCAGCAAAGTGGAATCCCCATGATGCCCAGTGATCAGAGGGTGGACAGGAGAATGTGATGATTCACAGTGTCAAAAGCAGCAGATAGATCCAGCAGAATGAGAACTGATTATTTGGAATCAGCTTTTTGCAATCCACAAGGCTTCAGTGACTGAGAGTAGCACAGTCTCAGTTGAATGTCCACTTCTGAAACCTGACTGGTTAGCATCCAGTTGGTTATTCTGTGAAAGAAATGACGATACCTGGTTGAAAACAACTCGTTCAAGTGTTTTCGCCATGAATGGAAGGAGAGAGACAGGTCTGTAGCTATCAGTAAGTGAAGTGTTTAATGTTGGTCTTTTGAGCAGTGGGGTTACCCAAGCCTGCTTGACTGCGGTGGGGAAAATGCCTGTGAGAAGAGATGTGTTGATGATGTGTGTGAGTGCTGGTAAGAGTGTAGGGGAGATTGCTTGGAGAAGGTGTGAGGGGATTGGGTCTAGAGGGCATGTTGTAGGATCGCTGGAGAGGAGAAGTTTGGATACTTCTGCATCAGTGAGGGGACAGAAGGAGAAGAGGGGCGTTTTAGCAGTAGATGTGGTTGGTTTGAGTAGAGCTGTGTGTCATCAGCATAGCAATGGTAGGAGAAACCATGTGCCTGTATAATGGTGTGTGTGGAGCTGAGAACTGGCTGCTGATTGTTCTAGTTTTTTTGTGAAGAATGTGGCAAAGTCATCGGCTGTTAAGGAGGAGGTGGAGGGGGACAGAGGAGAGAATTTAATGTTTTGAAGAGATTACGTGTATCAGAAGCGCTGTTGATCTTGTTGTGAAAACATGAGGATTTAGCAGTACGGACTTCAGCAGAGAAAGATGAAATCAAAGACTCTGCTCTGGTCTGATGGATCTTTTGATTTGCGCCAGATTCTCTCTGCTGCCCTGAGTTTGGACCGATGCTCACGAAGAGCATAGGATAACCAGGGGTTAGAAGGGGGTTAGTAAGTAGTAATATTTTGTAACTGATACAGAACTTAATAGGCAGCCAGCACAGAGACCGTAAAATACAGTAGCCCCTCACTGCAGAACAAAGATCCAGGGGGCGGAGTTGGATCCACATCTAGGGGGTGGAGATGGGTAGGTTTAGGGATCAGGGGGTGGAGACGGGTAGGTTTAGTTATCTGTAAGGTGGGAGGAGTTGGATCTGGATCCAACCTCGCCCCCTGGATCTTGTGTTCTGCAGTGAGGACTGTCTCGTAAAATCGGGGTAATATAATCATATTTTCTTGACCTGGTAAGGATTCTAGCAGCTGCATTTTGGACTACCTGTAGCTTATTTATTGCAGATGCAGGACAACCACCTAGAAGTGCATTACAATAGTCCAGTCTAGAGGTCATGAATGCATGAACTAGCTTTCCTGCATCAGAAAGAGGTAACATGCAGCTGTAGCTTGGCAATGTTTCTAAGATGGAAGAATGCTGTTTTTGTAATATGGGAAATATGATTTTCAAAAGACAAGTTGCTGTCTAATATAACACCCACATTTTTGATTGTAGAGGATGTAACAGTACATCCGTCTAGATGCAAATTTTAATCTATGGGATTCTGTGTACTGTTTTTGGTCCAATAAGTAATATTTCTGTCTTTTCCAAATTTAATAGGAGAAAATTATTGGTCATCCAATCTTTTACATTTTTAACACAGTCTGTCAGCTTAGATAATTTAGAAGTTTCATCTGGTCTTGTTGAAATATATAGTCAAGTATCATCAGCATAACACTGGAAACTAATCCCATATTTTCTAATAATATTACCAAGAGGCAACACGTATATTGAAAATAGCAGAGGGCCTAGGACAGATACTTGGGACTCCATACCTTACTGGCGTTAATTGAGATGATTCCCTGTTTAAACAAACAAAGTGATAGCGATCAGACAGGTAGGATTTAAACCATCTTAAAGCCTGCCCTTGAATACCCGTATAGTTTTGTAATCAATCTATGAGTATGTCATGATCTATGGTGTCAAACGCAGCACCAAGATCAAGTAAAACTAGCAATGAGATGCGGCCTTGGTCTGACGCAAGAAGCAAGTCATTTGTAATTT
>NW_015540834.1:18062-26910 GCF_001515605.1 Sinocyclocheilus anshuiensis | reverse complement strand
TAAACCATCTTAAAGCCTGCCCTTGAATACCTGTATAGTTTTGTAATCGATCTATGAGTATGTCATGATCTATAGTGTCGAACGCAGCACTAAGATCAAGTAAAACTAGCAATGAGATGCGGCCTTGGTCTGACGCAAGAAGCAAGTCATTTGTAATTTGAACAAGTGCAGTTTCTGTGCTATGATGGGGCCTGAAACCTGACTGAAATTCTTCATAGATATATACTTTTTGCAGGAAGGAGCATAATTGAGCAGACACAACTTTTTCAACAATTTTATACATAAATGTAAGATTTGAAATGGGTCTGTAATTTGTCAGATCACTAGGATCTAGTTTTTTTTAATTTTTATAAGAGGCTTAATAACCACCAGCTTGAAGGGTGTTGGGACGTGACCTAGAGATAACGACGAGTTAATAATATTGAGAAGCAGTTCTTCTGCTACAGGTAACAACTTTTTCAGTAATTTAGTGGGTACAGGATCTAATAATGTTGTTGGTTTACATGCAGTGATACGTTTATTTAGCGCTTCCTGTCCTGTAGTTGTAAAGCACTGCAGTTTTTCTTCGGCTGCGACGAATGAAACTGAATTATAATATGCTGGAGATTCTACATTTGTTATTGTATTTCTGATGTTATCTATTTTTATCAGTGAAAAAATTCATAAAGGCATTACTAAAGTGAAAGGGAATATTTAGTTTGGGTGACGTCTGATTATTTGTTAATCTAGCCCCTGTGCTGAATAAAAACCTTGCAGATATGCTCGGCCCTGGCAGCTTTTATAGAGCCTATCTATAGCTGGACATACTGTTTTTCCATGAGAATAAAATAAATGTCAGCATATACTGTAGGTCTTCACTAGCTATTAAGATGTTAAAATGTTAAATCTTTATTGAGCAACAAAAATAATTCAGGCCTGCAATGTTACAAGTGTCATCCATCATTCCTTTATAAATCCACTGGGGATAAAAATATTAACAGTATTATTATGACATGGTTATAACTGGATCAGTAACCTTATTTGGGAGAATTAACACGGCTGAAATCCATTCTTTCAAACTTTCCACACACCCATGTTTATATACATTGCACACAAACTGACCTGCTGGGCAAAATTGGTAAAATGCCAACTCAGCTTCATGTCTTTTATTATTTCCTTTCCTTCCTTCCTTTTTTTTCTTAGTTAAGACAAATTTTTCTTAGTTAAATCAAGATCCTCTACTAACACTTAAATAGGCTGCATAAGACTGCAGACACAGTGGCTTTTATAGACTTTGTACTTGAAGGTAGGGAATAAATTGAGCATAAAGGTGCAGGTGAAATAATGTGGATATAACAGTGCAGATCATAAAAATTACTGAAAGTACTTTTTGGTGTTTCAAAAATGGTACATGTACTATTTGCTATGTTTAAAGGGGTCATATGATGCTGCTAAAAAGAACATTATTTTGTGTATTTGGTGTAATGAAATGTGTTTTAAGTTTAAGTTTAATGCGGTTTAAGGTTCAAAAAACATTATTTTCCACATACTGTACATTATTGTTTCTCCTCTATGCCCCGCCTTTCTGAAACGCGTCGATTTTTACAAAGCTCATCGGTCTGAAAAAGCGAGGTGTGCTCTGATTGGCCAGCTATCCAGTGCGTTGTGATTGGCTGAATTCCTCAAGCGTGTGACGGAAATGTTACGTCCCTTACCATATTGTGATGCCTGCGGCAACCACATGTGACGACCTGGACTCCGCTTCGTCCACGGTGAAAGCCGATCCGGCGATCGACAGCGCGAAGTTGAAGTATTTCCTCAGTGACCAGCACGGATCAGCTCCAGGCATGACAAAGCAGATATCGTCCTCTTTTGGAAGGCCAAACAAAGTAGTTTCGCTTTCACAACGAATCACACAGCGCCTTCACGACATGGCAGCGGTGGCAACAATACTACAGCGAGAATAAAAGTCATGCCTTCTTTCTTTTGCGTGAACATCTGGGCGGCATTATGCAAATCTTCCCAGATAGTGACGTAGGTATGTGGGGGCGTGTTAGAACGAGCCATTTTAGGTAGGTGTGGCTGACTCTTAGCTTTTATAAAGAATATCTCTTTGGATTTGAGACTTTAGTCTTTGCAACTTTACAGATCTTCTTTATGCACCAAGAGCTTGTAACACTCCAAAGAGAAAGGAAAAATTGAAATCGCATCATATGACCCCTTTAAATGTATGAAGATGTCCAGATACCATATCCACATGTGCTTTTCTGTTGTTCATTTCAAACAGCTTCTGTTTTTTCTCTGAAGGCCTTCCATTAGATGTTGAAACATGGCTGCAAGGATTTGCTACCATTTAGATGTAAGCATGAGTGAGGTTAGACTGTAATGTTATGCAATTGGGCCTGGCTTGCACTTGGGCTTCCAATCCATCCTAAAGGCATTCAAAGGTGGTTAGGCCTGGTACTGCCAAGATTTGTGGTTTATTCTGGACTTTCCCAGTTTCTGTTGATAAAAGCCTGAAACACATCAAGCAAACCTTGTGTCACATATTTAAAAGAATGCAAGACATGAGGCTGTGAAAAATGTAAATAAATACATAAATGATGCTCATTATTTTTGCTGACAGTCTGCCAGCACCTCCCTTTCCACTTAGAGAGCTAGACTGTTATTGGTCTTTCTTTCTTTTTTTCACTGCCTTTTCTCTGTCCACCATATCTTACTTTTATTCCTTTTTGTCCTACATTTATTAAAAACAGAACTGCGATTTTTCGTGATTCTTGATTCAAAACCATCACAGCAGGATAGCTGATGGTGCAATACAGAATAACAGAGATCTGATTATTGCTCACCACACCTTTCTATCCTCCTAAGGCAAAGGTTACCTGTCTTCTCCTGTTAGATTTTCCTCCAACCTTTCAAACCCATTAGTCAACAGTGCAGACAGATCCCTACATTTCTATCTTTAATGTTAACCACAGATGTAAGGTGTGGACAGAGCTTGACTTTGTTTTGTTGACCTGCTGCCCTGGCAACAAGCACACTGCAGCAGCCAGACATTTAGGGTAGGCATTTCAGGACATTCACTCAATCACTTTGAAATGAATGTGTACCGCCACCACTACCAGATTACATGCCACCCAAACTTTAATAGGATTCTTGTTGACCCTTGGAAATGTTGAGTGATGCATTAATGGCTTTGGTCTAATAAATTCTAAAAGTTGCTATTTTAATGCTAGTGAAAACAATATATGAGTGTGTGCTTGCATATGTGCGTGCGCATTCTGACCATGCCATCTCTAAATTTGTACATGTAGATAACAGAAACGATGTTTCAGTTTTGTCTCTAAGGAGTTCCCAAAAACTGTCTTATGCTTGAAGTAGACCTGATCCTTTAGACTTCAAATTGAGGTGAACTCCCTGGTGATTCTACAGTCCAAGTATGCAACATGCAATACAGAGCTCCAAATAAAGTCCACCTTACACCATCTTTGAGTCAAGTTTCCGTATGCTAAATTTGTTTGACACATGGCACATGCAATTCGCTATTGAATGCTGAGGTCACTGGCTCCATTGTTAAATAATGTCACTCTGTCTGCTATGAGGAGCGTGACCACTATGAAACACAATATCCAAGGAAAATATTTGTTATTTGTATAAGCCCAGTGGAGGACATATTGGGAGATTCCTGTGACCTGAGACATGGAGTATATGACCAGTGGAAAGACCAGTGCACAGTGTATTGATGTTAAGTGTAAACACAGATAAAGTTTTATCCATTTAGTGAAAATGTTGTGCTGCTCCATTTGGGAGAATGAGTGTCATTTAAAAAAAAAATCACTGGAAACTACTTCTTGAGGAAACACCATTTTAACAAATATGAACAAGCTTTCATGCACAAAGCAAGGAAGCAATTATTCTCCTAATGGTTAAATGACATTGAGAACCTTCTGCGTGGTGTGACATGCTACATTCTTTCTAAAACTATTTAAACAGCATTTTAAACAACTGTTTAAACAGATGTTTTAAGAATAATTCAGCTGCTTTTGTCTAGTCAATAAAAGTGTTGTTTAAAAGTTTCCAGCTTCAAAAAAGGACAAAAATAATACATACAATTACTATTTATTTTAGCGCACCTTCCACCTCAGTGTTTCCTCTGCCTGCATTAACAAATTGCATCAAGGAACTTAAGTTTTGGCTGGAGGCAAATTACCTTAAATTTAACTCTGATAAAACTGAGGTAATTCTGATTGGCTCTAAAGCTGTTGTATCTAAGCTCTCTGGTCAACTGATGGATCTGGATGGTGATCTGATTATGCCCTCCACTAAAGTTCGCAACCTTGGTGTTCTCATTGATTCCACTCTTTCATTCAATTATCACATTGGTAAAGTAGTAAATACAGCTTTTTTCCACCTACGTAATATCTCTCGTACTCGATCCTCTCTCAGTCAGCAGGATGCTGAAACTGTTATACATGCCTTCGTCACATCTCAACTAGATTACTGTAATTCACTTCTTTATGGCCTGTCAGCTAATAATATCAAACGACTACAATATGTTCAAAACTCTGCAGCTCGCTTGATTACCCACACAAGAAAGAGCGATCACATTACCCCAATCCTCTATCACCTTCATTGGCTTCCGGTTTCCTTGGGCATAAACTACAAGATACTAATTCTCACTTATAAAGCTCTCCATAGCCTTGGTCCTACATATTTATCTGACTTACTTCTGCCTTATGTTCCTGCCTGCTCGTTACGATCTTCTAGTGAGGGATTCTTAGTCACCCCTAAGTTTCGTCTGGTGACTATGGGATCTAGAGCTTTCAGTGTTGTGGCTCTCAGATTGTGGAATGCTCTTACCCAAAACATCCGTCAAGCATCCTCTCTTCTCTCCTTCAAAAACCTCTTAAAACACATTTTTTCTCTGAGTATTACTCTTCAGTTCTCAGTCTGTAATTTGTACCCTGTTATGGATGTTTATCTACATTCTCATGTATCTGTAATCTAACTTTGTAAGTGGTCTCTGTATATTACTCTCAGCTCTTGGTATGTGTTCTGTCTTCTGGTTTTGATGTTTATCTGTTTCTGTTCCTTAAACCTGACTTGTAAAGTGACCTTGGGTTTTGGAAAGGCGCAATATAAATAATTTTTTTAATTATTTATTATTATTATTATCCTTTTCATTTAATCACAGTGGATGTTGCTCAGTTGGTGCAGGATCAACTGGAAGTATATGATATGAAATCTGCCATCTTTGGGACAACAGAATTTAAGCCAATCACCCTGTAAATGCCCAGTGAGTGTTAAATAATGAAGAAAACAGAAAACTCGCATCATTAGATTTATTAATTTAGCTGATACTTCGGAGCCTAAGTTCTTTCAGCTTTATTTTTTTCTGATGGAAAAAAAATCATGTTCTTCTTATCTCTGTGCCCTTGTTTTGCTTGTTTTGTATGTGGACTTTGAGTTTGCAGTTTTGCTTGGTTCCTGTTTCCCCTTGTCATTAGTCAGATTATTACCAGCTGTGTCTACTTAGTCTTGTTAACCCTTGTTGTTATGAGACGAGAGACATGCGGATCCATATGCAAGCTTTTATTAAGAGACGTGGTTTTAACAGGCATGGGTCAGACAATGGCAAACAGGTATATCGAAGGCAAGGCAAGAGATAAATCCAGGTAGAAGGCAAAGGTCCAGGCAGGAGCAAACAGAGTCAGAAACAGCAAGCAAAGGGTTAATCCAAGATACGTGGCGTGAATCAGAGACCAGGAAAACAGACAAGGCAAGACTAAGACTAGACTAAGAAAACTATGAAAACTTAAACAGGCTCGGTAAGGTAGCTATCCGCTAAACAGGGATAAACGCAAAACAATACACGAGACTAAAACAGAAAACACGGAATGGCTCGGTAAGGCAGCTAACACTTGGGGAGTGAAAAATGCAGAACACTACTCGGCGACTAGAGCAGGATCAGGGTAGGTGTTATATAGTGTGTGTAATAGCATTCAGGTGAGCGTGTAATTGGTTTCAGGTGTGAGTGTAATCAGTGCAATGGAACATGGGAAATGTAGTCCAGGGTGATGTGTAACAGTCTGTGTGGTGCGAGAGTCAATATCATGGAAGGGCGACCTCTGGTGGCAAGTGGATGGAAATTCATGGATCAGATTCGTGACATAGCCCCCCCCCGGCAGAGCAGGTGGAGTTGAGAACCACCACAACTGAGCAGATGGGTCCGAAGATCCCCACGGCGGAGCAGAAGACCACCAGAGTAGGACAGGAGACCACTAGGCCGAAGCAGACAGAGCAGAAGACCACCACGACGGAGCAGATTGGACAGAAGCCCACCAGGGCAGAGCAGACGTGACAGAAGCCCACCAGGGCAGAGCAGACGGAGCAGAAGACCTCCATGGCGGAACAGACAGAGCAGGAGCCCATCCTGGGCCTAACTTGGGGACATGAGCCCTTCCTGGGTGGAACTGAGGATCTGGAGCCCTTCCAGGGCGGTACTGGGGATCAGGATAGCGCTTACGTGGTGCTGGCACTGGAGGGTGCTCTGGAGGAGCAGGCACAGCAAATGGACTCATGACAATAAACTGTGACTTGACTTGGTTCATGAAGATAAGCGGTGACTTGACTTGGTTCATGAAGAGCAGCTGTGACATAATGGGGTGCTGTTGCGTCCGCCATTTTGCGATCAGACTCCGCTGTCGCCACCATTTTGTGAGCGTGCTCTAGTGTGGCCGCCATTACACAAGTGGACTCGGCGTCATGTTTCTCCGCAACCCCCACCGTGAACACGGAGTCGACACACAGCAGAGCAAAATCCAAAAAAATAGCTTAGAGAAGAACGGGGACCCTCATGGATTAATCGTGACCTTAAGGGTTTATTTACTCCATCACAAAAAAAATCTATTAGCACACAGTGTGGCAAATCAGAATGGCACGCAATGTCCAGATACTCTTGAATATAGCCTTCTAGCGGGCGTGTACCCTGCTTTAAGGCTAATAATAGTTTGGCAGTGTCCATACCTGGCCAATGTCCACGGGAAAAGCTGCTGGATCCTTGTGTGGCCGAGTATTCTGTTATGAGACGAGAGACATGGGGATCCATATGCAAGCTTTTATTAAGAGACGTGGTTTTAACAGGCATGGGTCAGACAATGGCAAACAGGTATATCGAAGGCAAGGCAAGAGATAAATCCAGGTAGAAGGCAAAGGTCCAGGCAGGGGCAAACAGAGTCAGAAACAGCAAGCAAAGGGTTAATCCAAGATACGTGGCGTGAATCAGAGACCAGGAAAACAGACAAGGCAAGACTAAGACTAGACTAAGAAAACTATGAAAACTTAAACAGGCTCGGTAAGGTAGCTATCCGCTAAACAGGGATAAACGCAAAACAATACACGAGACTAAAACAGAAAACACGGAATGGCTCGGTAAGGCAGCTAACACTTGGGGAGTGAAAAATGCAGAACACAACTCAACGACTAGAGCAGGATCAGGGTAGATGTTATATAGTGTGTCTAATAGCATTCAGGTGAGCGTGTAATTGGTTTCAGGTGTGAGTGTAATCAGTGCAATGGAACATGGGAACTGTAGTCCAGGGTGATGTGTAACAGTCTGTGTGGTGCGACAGTCAATATCATGGAAGGGCGACCTCTGGTGGCAAGTGGATGGAAATTCATGGATCAGATTCGTGACATAGCCCCCCCCCGGCAGAGCAGGTGGAGTTGAGAACCACCACAACTGAGCAGATGGGCCCGAAGATCACCACGGCGGAGCAGAAGACCACCAGAGCAGGACAGGAGACCACCAGACCGAAGCAGACAGAGCAGAAGACCACCACGACAGAGCAGACTGGACAGAAGCCCACCAGGGCAGAGCAGACATGACAGAAGCCCACGAGGGCGGAGCAGAAGACCTCCACGACGGAGCAGACAGAGCAGGAACCCACCAGGGCAGAGCAGATGGGACAGAAGATCCGGCAGAGCATAGCCAGAGACCACCACGACAGAGCAGATGGAGCATTGGCCCACCAGAGCGTGTCGGCAGACCACCACAGCGGACCAGAGTGATCAGGAACCCATGGCAGGGACTGAGGCCTAGGGAAAATTGAAACATGGGAGATAGACAGTGCATTTACAGTCTCAAGGACTGAGGCAGGAAATAGAGTGGGCTTATTTCTGGTCTCTTTAGGCATGGCTGACAGTGCTAAAAGTTCAGTGTAGGTCTCCTGGAGAGTGGCTGGACAGACAGACAGTTCATAATTAGACTCAAGAGCAGATTTGAGACAGACGGTTCAAAGTTAAATTCATTAGTCGAAACAGGACAGACAGATAGATCAAAATCAGATTCAACGGCAGCATTGACACAAACAGACAGTTCACACTCAGCCTCCATGGTTGGTTCAAACCAGAAAGTGAGTTCACAAACGGCCTCCATAGCCGTGACAGGACGGGCAGAGAGTTTGCAAACAGCCTCTATAGCCATGACAGGACAGGCAGTGAGTTCACAGACGGCCTCCATAGCCATGACAGGACAGGCAGAGAGTTCACAAACGGCCTCCATAGCCATGACAGGATGGGCAGTGAGTTCACAGACAGCCTCCATAGCCGTGACAGGACAGGCAGAGAGTTCAAAAACGGACTCCATAGCCATGACAGGGTAGGACGAGGATTCACAGACAGCCTCCTTAGCCGTGACAAAGTTCACAGGTGGGTACTACTGACACCTCTGGAAGTTCTGCAGCGGCCCTCTGCCCTCAGGATACAGGGAGAGTTCGGCAAAGGTTCCTTCGGCCTTGACATGACAGGTTGAAAGTGCGTTTCTGGGCGCCACCACCACGCAAGGAGCTGAAGCGAGCACCGCCGCTTT
>NW_015540834.1:679-17595 GCF_001515605.1 Sinocyclocheilus anshuiensis | reverse complement strand
GGTTAGAGTGAGTGGGTTTGGGGATACCAGCTGTGCGTGCAGACACCAGTGGTGTATCCCTCACACTAGATACCAGACTGGGATACCAAATGACTGACCTTGAAGCTCTGGGTGCAATAGACAGGACATGACAAGACTCCTGACGATCAGCTGTGTCCTGACGAGACTCAGGATGATCAACTGTGACGTGACGTGACTCTGGATGATCAGCTGTGACGTGACGTGACGTGACTCTGGATGATCAGCTATGACGTAACTTGCCTCATGACGATCAACTGTGATTTGACTTGATTCATGACGATCAACTGTGACTTGACTTGACTCATGAAGATCCACTGTGACTTGACTTGACTCATGAAGATCCACTGTGACTTGACTTGATTCATGAAGATCAACCGTGACTTGACTAGACTCATGAAGATCAACTTTGACTTGACTTGATTCAGGATTGGCAGCTGTGACATAATGGGGTGCTGTTTTGTCCGCCATTTTGTGATCAGGCTCCGCTGTCGCCACCATTTTGTGAGCGTGCTCTAGTGCGGCCGCCATTACACAAGCGGACTCGGTGTCATGTTTCTCCGCAACACCCACCGTGAACACGGAGTCGACACACAGCAGAGCAAAATCCAAAAAATAGCTTAGAGAAGAATGGGGACCCTCATGGATTAATCGTGACCTTAAGGGTTGATTTACTCCATCACAAAAAAAGTCTATTAGCACACAGTCTGGCAAATCAGAATGACACACAATGTCCAGATACTCTTGAATATAGCCTTCAAGCGGGCATGTACCCTGCTTTAAGGCTAATAATAGTTTGGCAGCTGGGACTTGACTTGGTTCATGAAGAGCAGCTGTGACATAATGGGGTGCTGTTGCGTCCGCCATTTTGCGATCAGAATCCGCTGTTGGCACAATTTTATGAGCGTGCTCTAGTATGGCCGCCATTACACAAGCGGACTCGGCGTCATGTTTCTCCGCAAGGCAAGACTAAGAAAACTATGAAAACTTAAACAGGCTCGGTAAGGTAGCTATCCCGTTAAACAGGGATAAACGCAAAACAATACACGAGACTAAAACAGAAAACACGGAATGGCTCGGTAAGGCAGCTAACACTTGGGGAGTGAAAAATGCAGAACACAACTCAACGACTAGAGCAGGATCAGGGTAGATGTTATATAGTGTGTCTAATAGCATTCAGGTGAGCGTGTAATTGGTTTCAGGTGTGAGTGTAATCAGTGCAATGGAACATGGGAACTGTAGTCCAGGGTGATGTGTAACAGTCTGTGTGGTGCGACAGTCAATATCATGGAAGGGCGACCTCTGGTGGCAAGTGAATGGAAATTCATGGATCGGATTCGTGACACTTGTGCATATAAGCCCTTGTGTTTCTGTTATTCATTTTTGGGTGTTATCTGGTGGTTTTGATGGTGTTCTAGGTTTATCATGTTTCTTGTATTTAATTGTTGCATGTTTGATTATTCCTTTAATAAACTTTATTCTGCACATACATCCTGCTCTCATCCATCTTTGACTCACCAGTGTTACAGACCACCAAACCCTAAATGGAGCCAGAAGCATTACCACCAGGAGTGTGTCTGCTTCTCCGTCAGGGTCATAATTTCTTTAAGACCATATCCATGACTTTTTGGACAAATCCAGACAACTGAGTGGACCCCATTCACAGTGGGGGATGTTGAGCCCAAGAACCATTCCCATGTCCGATAGTGTCTGTGTTCACTGGCCCAGTGGTCTACCCTAGAGGTGGCAGCACCTGCTCCTGATTGCCTGTAATGTCTAGGAGTGCCATTCCTAAATTCCCTGTGCTACTTGCTTGTTTTATTATGGCCGTCTATGCCATCTACGTCCCTGAGTCTGTTTGGTTCCCTGTCTCTGTTCCACTGTGGTGGTCTTTCACTCTGCTGTGGCAGCCATCTGCTCCAGCATGTCCTTCAGATCACCAGTGGTCCCCAGATCTGCCAGCACTGCCCTGTCCTTGTGCCCTTGTGTTGTATGTGGACTTATAGTTTGCAGTATTACTTGGTTCTTGTTCCTGTTGTCATTAGTAAGATTTTTTTTTCCTGGCATAATTATGTTAATTCTCATATGGCGTGAACATACCTTGATTCATAATGTTCCTATGCATGCTTTTGGTGACTGCATTGCAACAGCCTTTTTCATGGCCATTGTTTGCACATTTGGTATATTTTGTACTGTAGCCTGTACTACAAATCGTGTACTAGTGTAGTGTGCAACTTTTTTATGTTTCATACAGATAATGTGATGATCATTGTTTCAGTCTTTCAATCATTGTTTCATGCTCTACAAATTCTCGCATACAGCAAATATAATGCCAGATGTCCAAACTGAATTATTTTATTTGAAGTTTTCTACGACTGATATTTCAATTGGTTGTGTGTGTGAGTGCGTATACTCTATATATAGATTTGTTAGTGTGAAAATCATGTTACTGATTTAGATTATTGGTCAACAAATTGGATTGGCAATAGCTGAGTCACGGCATAATTATGGGCTCTCTCGATGGAACAAAAAAAAACTTGGAATTTTCTTTTTTTAAAAAGGGTCACTAAAATAGATACTGTAATGAAATGCAATTTCTACTGCAATTTATATGTTGTAGGGATGTCAGTTACTGGTACTGTGGTGACAAATCAGAAACTATTGAAATAAAAACAGACTCAAATCAGTATTAGTGCACTGTATGATTGACAGGTGGCTGCTCTGAAATGCTCAGGCATTTTTGTATGCAAGCTTTGTGAAGAGCACTCACAATTTGCAGATACAGCTAGGGACGAGAACAGTCAAAGGTACTTAATTATTTGCCCATTTTGGCAAAGTGTTTATGTAAATACATTTGGTTTTGAATTAACAAGTTTAAATTGTAGCTAAAGAAATTGTACAGCTTATTTTAATTGAAGGCCTCCTTCTTTTTGTAAGCAAACAACTTAGCATAATGTATTTTGACAATCTAAATCTAATGCAGTGAATGTTTGGTTTTATTTTAAGCACTGTTTACTTGATTTTTCTCTTCGCGTCTTTATCTACTGACGGAATGCTTTAATAATTCTGTACTATATTTTAATAATTCATATATTTTAAAATATCATAATGCATTTATGCTTTAATCCATGAGGAGAATTTTGAACAAAGCTTTAAAAAAAGAAACAAAACAAAACAAAAGAAAAAAAAACAAAACAACAAAAAAACGACAGTTTATAAATACTTAATTTATATTCTCTAAAGCTGAACTATGACTTTGACTCTAAAGCTAAACTATGACTATTATTGAGCAAATAATGTCTCCCATCTTGGGACAATACCCCTGTCACTAAAAACTTTGCCTGAACAAGATCCATCAG
This sequence comes from Sinocyclocheilus anshuiensis, assembly GCF_001515605.1. Classification (NCBI taxonomy): domain Eukaryota; kingdom Metazoa; phylum Chordata; class Actinopteri; order Cypriniformes; family Cyprinidae; genus Sinocyclocheilus; species Sinocyclocheilus anshuiensis. The sequence continues at coordinate 14,218 of NW_015540834.1, read as the reverse complement.
AGCTTCATGCTGTCTGAAGTCACTTCCTAGGCTGTGATGTTGGCATGTCATCATCAGCAGTTGTGCATGCAAATCTGCGAATTAGTAAGGTCTCTGCAAACTCCTTATGAACTCACCCTTACGAAAAAGAAGTTTATTCAAGTGTGCTATAGTGTACTAAAAATGCTAATACAAGTATTTAATTAGTAAACTATCAGTATACCTATAAGTTCACTTTTGGTGTAGTTGCAGTACAGACTAAACATTTTGATGTAAACTCGTTGTGTACTCAAAGTTTACTACTGTTATACTTAAAGTATACTTGCTAAAATAAACTTGAAGTATACTACTTTTTGGTAAGGGCACCCATGCCACCGACCCAGCCAAATCAGCTTCTGGTTCTTCCACAACACATGCTACGGGAGGTAATCCTTGTTTGGCTTTACTTGAAGTTTGATGGCACTGCAGCTGTGCAAGGGATATTTTATGCAATATTCCTAGTTTCTGGCACAACAACCACATTTGTTTACCACTGAAGAAGCTAAGGTGGTGTTTGTCATGTCGCTTCTCTCTGGGAAGGCTCTGGGCTGGGCACCATCAGTGTGGGTAAGAGAGGATTACAGATTACTTTCTCTCTTTTTCAAGCCAGACTCAGAGATGTATTTGAACATCCCGAGGGTGGTAAGGAGGCAACCAAGAAATGTAACATTTATAAGTTGAATGCTGCGGAGCACAATTATGATGTTGGCAACAGAGAGTTACTAGACATGAAGGCTGCTCTTAACGAATGGAAGCACTGGTTGAAGGGAGTAAAACATCCTTTTCAAATACTAACTGACGATCACAACTTGGAGTACATTTGTTCCGCCAAGAGCTAGGCTGAATCTTCGAGAATGCCCTACTGACATGATGCATTTTCTGGATGTTACTGTCTGCTGCCTCAAGTTCTTAGATGTATCCATACCTCCTTATGTTGTGGTCACCCTGGCATCCAAGCAACTATTGAATTTTTCCAGAACTATTTCTGGTTCTCATATCTATGACAATGACACAGCCAACTTTGTGCACAACTTTGACATTTGTGCAAATCTAAAATCCTCTAAACAACCCCCAGCATGCATTTTCAACATTTCACTGTCTTTTACATGTCATTGTCTGTTTTTAATCTGGTTATCATCCCCAATCCAATGGACAAACTGAGTGTCTCAACCAGGAACTAGAACGTTTCCTTCACTCACACTGCCAATTCAACCAAGATGACTGGGGTCAATTGGACTTGGACCAGACAGACCTCATCCGACATGTCCAGTACTCTGTCCATGTTCACTTCCTGGGCTACATCATTGACCCCAATGGCATATCAGTGGATCAGGTCAAGGTACAAGCCATTCACCCCTGGCCACAACCCATCACCCTAAAAGAACCGTAGTGCTTCCTGGGCTTTTCCATCTTCCATTCCACTCTTCTGAAACAACCACCTTTGCTCTTCAGTCCATCCTTTCTCCTATCAGTTCCATCTAGTGGACTCTGGACCAATTTTTTGCATTAACTAAAATTGAACTTGAAAACAATTGTTTTAAAATGACAATTGTTTTTAATAGAGTTGTCTCAGTCTCTGAAAAGCCTGTCTGATCTGACGACGAGTTGTATTACAGGCTTTCACTTTCCTTTTTTGCTTGTAAACTCTTCTCTGAATGAGGTTTCTTTGTTTTAACAGCTAATGATTCCTCAGGTGGTTGCCTTTTTTAACAATCTATTGTTTGAAATATGACCTGGCAGCTCAAATTCTAAATTATAATCATACCCTTGTGTATCATGGTAAGGAGAATATAAATTAAGTATTTATAAACTGTCGTTTTTTTGTTGTTGTTGTTGTTGTTTTTTTTCTTTTGTTTTGTTTGTTTCGTTTTTTTAAAGCTTTGTTCAAAAATCTCCTCATGGATTAACCCCCACTCACAACTGCTGCGTCTGTCACTTTTTCTCTTGACAAGAAGTGCATTTATTCAATCGCAGAACGACTGAGAGCGTAAAGCGTGAGTCAAGTGAGCGCGGGGGGAAAAAAACGGCTCTTCAATTGCACGCACAAAGGCGCCGGCACGCGTTGTTGCCTGTATCATTTCATATCAAAGCACGAAATCAACTGTAATATATTTTATATGAGTCACATTTAAGAACATGTCTCTGAAATGGTTTTCAAAACTGTCCTGGAGTAGCCCAGCACTGTCTCACTCATCTAACACATCCGATTTAACTCGTCAGCTCATTAATAGAGACTTTAAGACCTGAAGTGGGTCAGAAAAGGTAAAAAGAGTTGAGAGAAAATATGATGTGTGTCAGATGCGCGTCACGTTCAGCAGCAGCAGCTCTTAAAGAAATAACAGCCAAAACAACCTAATAACCAGCTGCTGTGATGTCTATTAATCAAAGGACAAAGAAAAAAAAGAGAGGGAAAAATATTTTTTATAGCTTTAAGGATTCATCTATATTTAATTTACAATTTAGTGTTTGATAACTTCAATTTCCATTTCTGTATATTTCTGCTGCACAGGGCACAGGTAAATATGACATTTATTATAATGGGTTTATGTGAAGATTGTAGATTGAAGATTTTAAAGTCTAATAAATATTAAAATTGATAGCTCTTAATTATACTGTAATGTCTATAGTCAATGGTTAAATATTAGGGAGGGGGGGATTTTATAGCTAAATCAGTATTGGTATCATTGATACTGGCCTTAAGTCATAAAAAAGATGCCATTAAACAAATATTACAAAACAGTATACTATCTTTATGTTGTTTGTACATTTAATTTGAAGATTGAATGTGAAATTATTGCAATATAAAAGTATATTTAAAAACTTTAATGTTAGGTGGGATTAATCGCGTTTAATTTCAGAAAAATGTGCAATTAATTAATTTTTTTTAATCGATTGACAGCACTAATATATATATATATAATAACATACAGACTCAAACACATATACTGTACTGTATAGAAGCTGGAGGGTTATAATGTCGCTTCATACCAGCTAATCCAAGAGGCCTTTTTGTTGTTGTTTTTAATGTTCTCCCTGTGTACTGTGGATTATGGGATGCCATTTTTTGAGGTAAGTAGTTAGACATAATAATTAATGACAAATGTGGGGGTCAACTCCTTTATATACAGGAGACTTGCACACCTGTAGATTTAGAGATGAAGCTGGTTGCCAACAACATATATGTAAACCGTTCTTTGACAGGAATACTAAGACATTGTCTGACAAAGCACATACACAGCATGTTTCCTTGGATATCAGTAAAACGTTTAAAAAAATTCTGGTTAGAGGGGAAAGCCCTTGTTCATTTTTCCCCATGTCACTCAGAAACACCTGTGATGTGGTGCTCATTTTCCTACTTGAGGCGATTAATTATGACATCATTGCGATGGGGAAATCAGTGCAATGACAGATCAAGGGTGAAGTTCTCGAAAAACAGGCTTAAAGTCATTAAGCGATCAACCATGACTTCATGAAAAAGGATTTTGCTCATTTGCGTGTGTGTGTAAGTGTGATTTGGGAGGAAAAAAACATGGAGACAATTGGAAAAAAATTGATACATTGCAATAGAGCAATTTGTTATAGTAGCCCAAGTCTTGGCAATGTGTGGGCGTTGCTGCGGGTGTGAGACATTTTTGTCTTGCTGCCAAAACAACTAATATAATACACCATCACAACATCCTAAGGTAAGTGGCACTTAATGCTAAAAATCCAGGAGAAAGGAAACGTAGACCCCAATTCTTTTCAACTAAAAAAAAAAGTAGTTTTCCTGTTGAAGTACTGAATATCTTACCACAAACCAGAACATCACACTATTGTTCTGAAGCCATTTGGCATATATAAAAAAGACTTGACATTACTACTTTATATAGTAACTACACATTGTGTCAAAGCAATTACGACTAAAATTGGATTAGATTATTATCTATTATTTGACAGAGTTTGTGCAAACTAAATCTAAATAATATACCAGTCTTGAGGTGAAACATATTGTTACTCATACGCTGTGTCTAACTATCCCTATCACTTTGGGAGGCAGTGAAGGTCAAAGATAATAGAAAATAGAAAAGACTACAGGATATCATTGATAAAAACAATGTGGCAGAATTGCTCTATTTTAATAATGACAACTAAGACAGTGAAGTGAATATCAGTGAAGATTTTTTTTTTCTTTTTCTTTATACTTCTGCAAGCAGAAATTACAAGGGTTATACTATAGTAAGCACAATAGGTGCCAGATTCCCCAAACAGGGCTATGTTTCCCAAAAGCAATGTAAGCCTAAGTAGATTGTAGAAACCATTAGCACACTGGCTTATACTGCTTTTAGTCAAGTTTTTTCTCTATATGTCAAATGCTTTGCGAAGACAATGTCTCATTTTTGGTTTGGGGTTGGCACCAAGGAGATATATTATACCTAGAGAAAGCTATCCATTAGCATCCCCATTCTTTATATGCATCAGTGGAAACATAAAATATTACATGTTCACATAATTCATGAATTCAACCAGCTCAATTTGGATATAACTTTTGAAATGGAGCTGTGGCAGAACTGGGAGGGATACAGTTATAAAGTAACTCCACCTCTTATCTAACGCCCAGCATATGCTGCTCTCTCAGCCTCCCACCCCTAAACCATCACAGCTCTTTAAAAGCAGCCCATGTTGCATTTTTTGGGCAATTTTCATCTAATTACTGTCTTTTTAACACCTGATGTCTCCTGCACATCCACACTACTTCCACTGAACATTAAAGAGGGACATCAATAGAAAAAAAGAAGCGGAAGAGAGAAGACCATTCACTGAAATTTAAAAAGAAAGGCTCTTGATCTGCTGAGATTTTCTGAATTGGACAAAGATGGTTGCTTTTCATTATTTACTAACACTTATGGTTACCATTCAACTTAGCTTATATGGCTCTAACTCCCTTGTATTAGGCTTAAAGCATATCTGTACATTGTGTAATGGGCCCTCAGGGGAACCCAAGGGCCACAGAGGTGAACGTTTATCAGGGGAGGAGATCACATCCGTGTTGGCATTAGGTGAACCCTGTGGGGTTTACACTCTACCGTGTTCTCAGGGTCTTCGGTGTTTCCCTCCTCTTGGAGAGCAAAGTCCCCTTCAGGCACTGCTTCAGGGACGAGGGGTCTGCAAAAACATCAAAAGTACCATTACTGACATCCATCCACCTACAGGTAAGAGGACTGGTCTCGGTGCATCTCTTTAAACTGAGATGAAATTGATTAGTCTTAACTGGATTTTGTCTGGTTAAATACATTTTGAGGAACTGACTAACCTAAACAAACTAAACCTAAAAGATGTTTACATTAGAAAGAAAGTAAATACACTTCACATAAAATTGTGGATTTTTCACTTGGATGTGTAAAAGGATTTATAATCCACCCACACATTGCTAAAATACTTTTAAATTAGTTTTTCACATGTTTCGAAGGGATGAGAAACAAGCAAACGTATTGCAAAATGCTGATCTGTACGATTAGCAGGGTATGATTTTTTTTTCTATAATGGTAAGAATATTGTTTGTATGTTATCAGATTATCTGTTACTTCATTTCACAGTCCATGGCATGTTTGAACCTTTGTCCTGAATTAATATTTTAAGTACAACCACCTATGTGCTGTTCAATTGAACAAAAGCTATACTGCAATCATATTAAAACTACAAGTATTATGTTTCAGACTATCATCCATCAACCAATGAAAACAATTTTGAAAAGGTAATATTTTTGACTCTGTAAATTACTGTTCTACATAAATATTTATGTAGTGTTCCTACTGTCTGATTCTTAGTCAGAAATGAAAACGTTTTCATTATGTGTTTTTGCTGTTGTTATTTCATTCTGTAGGGTCCTTGTCGCAAACTGCTAAACACAGTCCTCCAAAGTATAGAGCTCACAATTATTCATTCAATTCCGGACACCTACATCCCCAACTGTGACAGACAAGGGTTCTTCAGGAGGAAACAGGTGTGTAGAGAACACAGAAGGTGTTAAAACAGTTCCCATGGTTCTTGAAAAGTTTCGTAAATCCATTTGTATATCTGTATGAGGTCATGGTGTACATTGCAACAATGTTTATATCTTCTTTTTGACATTCTTAAAACAGTGTCGGTCATCAAGAGGAATGCAAAGAGGCCACTGCTGGTGTGTTGATGAGAAAGGATCAAAAATGTCATCCCGTAAAAGGAGTGATGGAACTATCTCATGTAACAGTGCCTGAGAATTGTGATACAACTTGACATCTGATGTAAATATGGACCTGAAATCTGTTTAGTAGGGAATGAGAGAGAGTCAGACACTAAGAACTCGATGACCACAAAGCAAGTAGAATATTTACAATCATTCATCTCCCTCTGGTTGTGAAAAATATGTTTGCAGCATTGTGTGTCATAATTTCTGATGCATTATTTCTGAACTTTTTAATTATTTTTTATATATATATAATTTAATTGGTCATAAATACCATATAGAAACCGATAAAAACATTATATACTCCCTGAGTGAATGTCATTAATGTGCTGTCTGGTTTGAAATGCATGAACTATGCAGTAAGACAGTACAGTATTTTTGTATGTTGCATACATATTAACTGCTTATATATTAATATAATTAATTAATATATCAATTGTCCTTTCTTTATACATATAAACTCAGCAAAATGGAAACATCCTTTCGCATTCAACTGTCTTTATTTTCAGCAACTTTCTTAACAGCTTTAAGTACTACAGTGCAACTCATTCTCATGTTCTGCAACTGATTTGCTGGTTTTTGCTGTGAGATGTTGCCCCACTGTTACAACACACTCTTCCACCAAGACATTTGCAAGTTCTTGAACACATCTAGAGGCACACGTTTGCACATGGTTTGCCACTGCAAGGACAATCACCTGTCCTATCTCCCTTACATTACAGATATTGCAGTGTATTTCTCTGGCCACATCTGTAACCCTCATGCCTCCCTGCTGCAGGACTCTGTTCAGGCAGGTTATCAGGGACCCTGGGCATCATTTTTTCTAGTGTTTTTCAGAGTCAGTAGAAAGGTTTCTTTACTGTCCTAAGTTATTGTAACTGTGACCTTAATTGCCTTCCGCCTGTAAACTGTTAGGTTCTTAAGGACTGTCCCACAGGTGCATGTGCAATAATTATTTATACTGTTTATAATGCATTGAACAAGTATGAAAAATATTGTTTAAACCCTTTCCAATAAAGATCTGTAAAGCTTTTTTGGATTTTGCTAAATTGTCCTTAAAATACCTTATCCTGCTACCCTGAAAAAGGGATCTTTCTTTTGTTTTGGTTTTGCTGACACAAAGTAAACCCTATATGTGTCTGTGTCTGTCTGTCTGTGTGTGTGTGTGTACTTGTTTATGCTACATTGTGGGGACCAAATGTCCCCACAAGGATAGTAAAACCTGAAACTTTTGACATTGTGGGGACTGACCTGCGGCTACATTCAAACTGCAGGCCAAAGATTAACGTACCAGTATCAGTAGTTCTTTGGTCACTCAATTAATACGGAAGACAGCCATGACGGTAGTCAATGGAGGAACAGTGAAGTCTAAGTATCTTGGTGACAGTTCTATACAAGCAAAACATGAGGGAAAACTAGAAAAACTCTGTCTCCCCATTCTCATCTTCATCCTCCTTATCACCTGTGCACAAATTTTCAGGCCTTCGCAGCACATCAGCTTATAAATCAACGTGTTAAAGGGTTAGTTCACCCAAAACTGAAAATTCTGTAAATAATTACTCACCCTCGTGTTGTTCGAAACCCATAAGACCTTCGTTCATCTTCGGAACACAATTTAAGATATTTTTGATGAAATATGAGGGCTCTCTGACCCTCCCATAGACAGCAAGATAAGTTCAAGGTCCAGAAAAGTACCAAGATGATCGACAAAGTAGTACGTGTGACATCAGTTGTTCAACTGTAAAGTTACGAAGCTTGTGGACACGCGTTCATGACAGTATCATGACGCGAGCGTGTGGCGGCGCTGACCCAGATCTGGCGTAATGACATCACGCCGGATCTGGGTCAGCGCTGGCGCCGCCAGACGCTCGCGTCATGGTACTGTCGTGAACGCGCGTCGAAAGTGACGCAGTAGAGACAAAAATGTGGAATAAAGTTGTTATTTTTGTTTTCTTTGCGCAAAAAAGTATTCTCGTAGCTTCGTAACTTTACAGTTGAACCACTGATGTCACACGGACTACTTTGTCGATCATCTTGGTACTTTTCTGGACCTTGAACGTGGTAGTTATCTTGCTGTCTATGGGAGGGTCAGAGAGCCCTCAGATTTCATCAAAAATATCTTAAATTGTGTTCCGAAGAGTAATTAATGTCAGAATTGTCATTTTGGGGTGAACTAACCCTTTAAACAATTAATTCAGCATCCTCCATGTTTATAACATGCTGTACACCATCTTTTTATTGATGTACACTCTAAAAAATGCTGGGTTGTTTCAACCCAACTTTGGGTCAAATATGGACTAACCCAACATTTGTGTTAAAAATGTAATGTAAAAATTTAAAACAACCCAGCATTTTTAGAGTGTATTGCACATGTGGGTCAGTTCAAGATCGATCAGTTCAGACTCAAATATGATACTGGCCACATATCAGATTGAAATTTTATTTGGAGTGACAGATATATAAAAGCAAAACTTGAGAGATAGTATCAGAAATAATTGAAAACTTGTTTTTCTCCTCAATCTCGTCTTACTGATCGCCTTCTCATGAATCTTTTGGTGTTCACTGCACATCATTTTATAAATTAACCCGTAAACTCTGATTTCAGTGACTTGTGCATGACAGTGCGCTGCATGTCGTCTTTGTTGTTGCTTTGTGTATGCAGGTCAGTTGAAGACATGAACAGTTCACACCTGAATCTGATTTTGGCAACATTAAAAAAAGTATTGTGAACTGCAATTGAGTAAGAAGCCTCAGTAGCCTCAGATTCACAAGGCACATCCGCCACAGACACTGTCTCAGTAAGAACATATCTCCATTTGATAAAGATGAATTAATCTGGAAAACATCTCTTTTGTACAAACATCTGACAAACACCTTAAAAGAGCAGCTTTCATACATTCTAATCTGTTTAATTTTTGTCATTTACAGTCGTTTTAGAGGCGTATTTACAAATGTATATTTTATTGCAAACATTCTAAAAAAAATGCATTCTCCAAATGAAAATGTGCACATCAAATAGACATCTTGAAGATGAAAAAGAATGTGAGCTATTTCTGTATTAGTTTAGGGAACACACTAGTAGCATATAAACAAAGTAACAGGGAGGTCTGCGGAGAGAGCTATCAGCTAGCTCTCCTATTTATCTCAGTAGCAATTGTTTGTTTGGTGCACACGTGTGCTATTTTTACTTCATGGGAAAATAAATGGCCTTTAGTTATTAAAAAATAAATAAAAAATGTTTACACACTGATATTATAGCTTCAAAAGGGTCTCCAATCCTGCTCCTGGAGAGTTACCCACCTCCAGACCAATGGTCTGAGTTTGAAAGAGTAGGTTTTCAAAGAAAATAAAAATTGCAGAGAGGAAGTTTGATCGATTATTGCATAATTGGTATCGAAGTTCTCGGCATGAGCGGTCAAGATCAGTCTCATGACAATAGGCAAAACTAAACTTTCTCAAATTTCTTTATAATTTTTGACCAAGGTGTTGCTTGCCCCTTCAGTGCAAAGTGCCGATGACACATACTGAGTTTCGTGATGATACCCCAATGCATTCCTTAAATATCGAATCGTACTATAAAATTCAAAATGGCCAACACCCAACATGGCTGGCATGGGGAAAATTCGATATTGTTTATCTTTGTATGCAGCACTAAATCTAAAGCCAATCTTGTGATTTTTGGTCGAACTGTTCAGAAGTTATAAGCAAAAATAGCCATTTTGTCACATTTCCTGACCACTAGGTGACACAGTGCCTAAACTATGCAGGTATCCTCGGGTCATGGTTGTTATATCGCACACCAAGTTTGGTTCAAATATGCCAAAGCAGTGGTTCTGGCCCTCAAGGTCCACTTTCCTGCAGAGTTTAGCTCCAACCTTGATCAAATTCACCTGCCTGTAACTTTCTAGTGATCCTGAAGACCTTGATTGTCTTGTTTAGGTGTGTTTGATTAGGGTTAGAAATAACTCTTCAGGAAAGTTCACCTCAAAGGGCCAGAGTTGATAACCCCAGCAGTAAAGCGTTGCGGAGATGTAGCCTCACTTCCATTTTGGCATGCTGTTTGTCAAATTTGTTCATGTGATATTTGAGAACCATTTGACTAATCAACTTGAATCCCATAATTTTTGCTAGCATGGTCTAAAGCTGATCTGAGCCAATTTTGGAGAAAATCAGACAAACTGTCTGGGACAAGTGGCTTTTTGAATAATTAAAAATTGTGACAAGTCAAGAGCAGCAGCAGGAAGCACGTGAGTTTGTCATGGTTATTATTTAATTATTTTGCCACCGTTTGCCACACGAAACTTAGCAATAAACACGTTGAAAATAATACACAATAAACATGTCTGTCAAAACGATCTCAAAGGAGGCTTTTATTAAGCAAATTTAGGAGTGAATTACATCCACTTGTTTAAAAAAAATACTTTAGCTGGGTTTCCACAGGCAGGGTCACCATTATCTACAGTGTATGAAGCTAAAGGTTTTTGGGTTAAGATTCATAATGTAGAACATTTTTAACATTGTACAGTATGCTGTATGTGCAGGTAGCTAGCAAACAAGGAATACAGCTGTTAAGCTAATAGTCACATTTAGCTGAGTAAGATCATGATGAGAAATGTTGGATACTGCTGGAAATGCTGCTGTGAGTATCCTATTTATTATTTTAGGATTTTTTTGTTTGCCCCAGTGAAGCATTTCTATTAATATAACTGATTAAGTAGTCAAACTCATTCCATAGCAGCAGAATAGTGTGGAACAGAAAGTCTATGTCCATAAAATAGGTTCTGAGTGAATTATGTTACTGATACCTAATGGTCAAAAGCAATAGCAAAAGTAATAGGTCAATATTATTAAATTGCAGACAAAGATTTTGAATAGCTAGTATGGCTTGTAAGCTATATTGCCAACAGTATTGGGACACCCCCTTCTAATGAACAGGTTTGACTACTTTAGTCATTTCTCATTTTTAGTAAAAAAAAAAAAAAAAGCATATAATGCTATTCTAGGGAATTGTGTGCTTCTAATTTTATACCAATAGTTTGAACAGGACCATTTTCTATTCTAACACAACAATGCCTCTGTGTATAAGGCGAGGTAAAAAAAAAAAAAAAAGATTGATTTTTTTTTACCTGCTGCGTGACCGTGTTCGATTAAGCAAAAAAGTGGGGTCCATGAAAAATGATTTACTGAGTCTGGTGTGGAAGAACTTGACTGGTCTGCACAAAGCCAAGTCCTAATCCCAGCTGAACACCTCTGGTGTGACTTTAAATGCAGACCTTGAGCCAAAAACCCATCACCAAACACCAATGACTTGTACATACATATGGACAAATGTATTGGGACACCCCCTTCGTTAGAACAGAAAAAGGCACTTCCAAAACGGTGGCATCAAAGATGGAAACATAATTCATGTATTTAAAACTTGCATTTCCATCTTTGTTGCCACAGTATTGGAAGTGTCTAAAATGATTGTACGCATATGTACAAGTCATTGGTGTTTGGCGATGAGTTTTTTTTTTAGTTTTATTGAGTTTTCCCAATACTTTGGGCAATATAGTGTATGTTTGGTGCGGTAGGGGGCCCAACCTCATATTCTTTCATAGGGCCCAAAATTGCTAGCGGTTAGGGTTAGGGTTAGGGGTTAGGGTTACCTGCTTTTGACAAGTACTTTATTAAAGGGCCAGTAACATTAAAGATATTGACTCATAAAATCCGGCTCTACGAAACAGGCATCACAAAATACTTTTACAGGTCAGACTCCACTGGGTCATTTTAAGTGTGGTAATTGTATTAACTTTCAATTTATGAAATTATCCAGTAAATAAGAGTCCATTTATTCATTAATAGTTTTATAACATGTAAGACTAGAAATGTGATTTATATGATAGAGTGTCCATACAATAAAATGTATGTTGGTGAAACATCTCATTTATTAAAGAGAGGATAACAAAACATAAAAGTGCAATAAACAAAAAGGGTCTAATAGTCTTGTTGCAAGATTTCAGTGAATGTAACCTTTTTTTGTGATTGATGTGTTGTGATCAGCGTGAGGAGGCCAATGGCCTCGCACCTCAAGGTGCGAGCCTAAAATCAAGCCACGTTTCCACTGTCGGACCAACGCTACTGTAAAACCCGCCCTTAAAGGGTTAGTTCACCCAAAAATGATATTTTTCTTACAAAAACGCATCAATTTGCTACAGAAGGCCTTTGTTCACCCCCCGGAGCCGTGTGAGACACTTTTTTTATGGATGGTGTAGAGTCTGGACCAATCAGACACACAATTTTTCATTTGATTTAACAAATCAGTTATTGATTAGATTAACAAATCGTCACAGACCCCTCACCCAATAAACATACTGGGTGCGGGGATGTCTGCGAAAGACACCAGGCCCCTGGTCACCATAGCAACCAATGCTGATATCACTGGTTTTATTGCCCAAAGGAATGTGGGTAGAGAAAATCACTACATTTTCCATAGGAAAAGAAACAATGCACAGTAAAAATGGACTCTTCTCTAATTAATTCATAGGAAAACCTTTCTTTGAATGAACACACATATCCTCAGGTTATTGTGTATACCATTACTGTTCTTGTATATTGTCTTTTGTATTGTATACTGTTTTATGCATGTTATGATAGATCACAAGTTAATATAACCTCACTTATATCATGTTTGGTCTCTATGAATTCGTCTTCGGATGATCTAATTGAGAGTGCATATTACATGTTGATACCTATGCAACATATTAATGTTCTAAGAATCTTTACTAGTTTGTGCATCAACACCCAATCGAATTACATATGCAAAATACCATGCTTGGAGACAAAGAGTCGTAAACTTTCCCTCCAAAAGTGAAAGCCACCATTGGCTCTGTGACCTCCCGGAGGTGTGAGCTCAATAGGAGATAAAGCTCTCACATCAGTGACCCGCCTCAGTCAGTCGGTGGTTCTGTTAGATTCTGAGAAGATGAGGATGTGAGCTAGCACCCTTCTGCAACCCTTAAGTCTGCACCAGGCTTCGGCCTTGTCTTTACATTCACCAACGATTCTTGGATCTCAGCTGATGTCTCTCTTAGCTCTTCATCATCTTCATCTGGGAGAAAACTCTCTCGACCACCACAGAGTCAGAATAATATCTTTTTGGAGTTCACTCTTCAAACCCGGAAGAACGGGATCGCGACTCCAACACCACCGAACCTCCAAACCATCAAGACTTTCATCCATGACTGCATCCGGACGCTTGTTCAAGGCCAAGGCAATGCAAGTATCGTACATTTAACTAAACGAAACAGAGGTTTAGGATAAGCTGTAGACCCCGTTAT
>NW_015540834.1:0-140 GCF_001515605.1 Sinocyclocheilus anshuiensis | reverse complement strand
TGTTTCACTCGCTGAGTGAAACTAAAGGTGTAATACTGTACTTTAGTATTCATGTGTGAGGGACACATAACTACATATATGCTTAAACCGGCTTGAACTTACAGTAAACCCGTTTTTTTATTCTTTAAACAAGTGCAAGA
>NW_015540833.1:112323-114597 GCF_001515605.1 Sinocyclocheilus anshuiensis | reverse complement strand
ACACACACACACACACACACACACACACACAAACAAACACACACTCACAGACAGACAGACACACACACACACACAACAAACACACACACACACTCACAGTCAGACAGACACACACACACACTCTCACACACACGCACACAAAACAAACACACACTCACAGTCAGACAGACACACACACAATTACATTTTACGATATATTCATATTCACATAGTTTAAGTTGTAATGATGTTTCACAATAATACTGTATTTACTGTGTTTTTGAGGAAATAAACCCCAGGGTCATTGATTTGCCATGTGTGACGTGTTTCCCGCAGCATCTCCCGGATCTAACATTCCTCACCGCTGCAACAGCACCAAACATCGCATCATCTCACCCAAACTGCCCACCCCTCACCCCGCCCTCAGCGAGCTGCAGAATCTGGCCAATGAGTGCTCAGGAGCGGAGGCGGGGCTGGAGGTAGGCCCGGGCGATGCTTTAGTCGCTGTCATACCTTCAGAGAGGAAGCAGTTCTCTGGTGCGCCAGAAGATGGTGGGCGGGTCGAGGACACTGGGGGTGGGGCTTCACCGTGCTCCGCCTCTTCATCGTCCTCCTCGAGTCCGCCCCAAACGCAGCGGGCGGCGACAATCGCTCTTAGCAACGGAAACGGATTCTACGGTGATCAACGGGGCGGATTGGCAGCGGTGGCGCTGCCGCAGAATGCACTCATCGTCATGACGACGGCAGCACCGGTGGGGCGTGGCTGTGGGGAGGAGCCAAAGGGCGAGATAGGCTCCACCCGACTGTCGCTCACCCGCGCCGGCGGGCGGCTTGTTCTATCTCCTGTGCCGCCCAAACAGGACATGCCCTCCCCGCCAAGCTCCGCCTCCCCTCCGAGCCCTGCCCCACCCAATCAGGGCGTGGCCACGCTGTCACTTACTCTCCTGCCCAGCCCTGTGATAGGAGGACTGCTGCTGACCGACCGCATTGTCCCAGACACCTCCGGGATGCTCCTGCACCCAAACCCGACGTCTCCCTCGCCCTCGCTGCTCCCGTTTGACCCCGATTCCTTTCTCAACTGCCCCAAACAGGGGCAGACCTACGGAGGCCCCGCCCTCACACCCCACTCCGCCTCCTCTTCCCCGTCTCCGCCTCTTTCTACATCTCCTCAGCCCCCGTCTCTCACTCTGTCTGTTTCTCCCACGTCTCCGCCGTCGTCTCTATCCTCCCTCTCTTCTGAGACGGAAAGGAAGAGTATTCCGGGTCGTCCCTCCTCCAGTCCAGTCTCCCTGTCTCTTTCGCTCTCTCCGACGCAAACGACTCGCGCGCTGCTCCCGTTGTGTCTGGAGTCGTCATTAGGACTCGATTCGTTGAGTCCCCCACTGTCTGTCCCTCCCTCCGACAACAGAGCTCCTCCCACCGGATTCAACGCTGAATCCCCGCCTGGTCATCTACTGACCAATCAGGTCAACAGGACGACCCAGATAACACCCTCCCTCGAAGTGCTGCCGACCAGTCATCTGCCTCCAGAGGGAGAAAAGGCTGAGTCACAGCACCCTTGTCCTCTAGAAACGCACCCCATGTGCATTCAACCACCGAATCTGACCCCGCCCCCGGCCACGCCCCCAAGCGTGAGTCCCGTTCAAGTGAAGGAGGAGCAGTCTCCGCCCACTCATGCACATTTCGAATCAGACGTCACGCCCATGGACACCACCCACTGTGACCATATCGACGGCGAGGCGGCGGGGCTGACGTTTGACTCCGCCTTCCCCGACCTCATATCTGAGCTCATCACAGAGGAGCCCGTCAGCCACCCGCCCACCCTGGCTCCGCCCGTTTACCCCGTCAGGTACATGGTTCCGCCTCAGCCGACACCGTCCACCTCGTTCCTGCCCTTCCTGCTCCTTACAAACGGCTCACCGGAACAAACCCAGCGGCTGGCCAACATCACGGACTTCTCACCCGAGTGGTCGTACCCGGAGGTATGAATCTTCACATCTGTTATCTTATATTAAGTCAAAGTGAACAAACATTATTTTCTGAAGTTTAAGCATGGACTATTTTAGGGCTGCACGATAAATCTAAATGAAATCGAAATCACGATTAGGCAGAAGCTGCGATTGTCATGCGTATCTTTCAGTGAAGCAAGGTTCTGTGATCAGTAGTAAATCTCCATCCGAATGCCAGAGGGCGCTCTCGCGCAGAAACACCAAATACGCCTCACGGAAGAAACCCAGGAAATGCCTATCGCTGCAGCTGAATAAACAGAAGATTCAACTGCTTTCATTAATTCAG
>NW_015540833.1:111724-112235 GCF_001515605.1 Sinocyclocheilus anshuiensis | reverse complement strand
ATACATACATATATATACATATATATATATATATATATATATACAACAGTTCTTTTTGGTCCTCGAATCTGATTGGCTGAGAGCCTTTTCCAACGGTGCAATATTCTAGTGATAATAGCACTCCAACCGTGTATCTTTCAGTGAAGCACGGTTCTGTGATCAGCAGTAAATCTCCATCCGAAGGCCAGAGGGCGCTCTCTCGCTGAAACTCCAAATACGCCTCGCGGAAGAAACCCCTGCGGTTGCTGAATAAACAGAAAATTTAAATGCTTTCGTTGATTCAACGTGACTAATAAACACATGACTACGACAATATATGGTTTATCTGAGGTTGTCTTATTATAATTTTCATTAAAATAAAGTTTATCTATAATGCAATGCTAATCGACATAGCCTTTATCACTGCTTAAATACTATGAAATATGTTGTGTGTCTTATTCTGTGTAAGAAGCCACATCATCTCACAGAAGGATTTATTTCAAACACTCGACTGACGTTATGAAGTGAGTTT
>NW_015540833.1:110343-111308 GCF_001515605.1 Sinocyclocheilus anshuiensis | reverse complement strand
TGTGTGTGTGTGGGGTAGGTGCGGTGAATCCGGTCTCAAGGGTTCTCGGGGTAGGACTTTAATTAGCCTGTTGAAGGGGAGGAGCACTTTACGCAGGCTGGAACAGTTTGCCCATGAGGATGGGGTCTTGTGCGCAAACGCACACACACCAAACACGAACAGTTGCACAGTTGGTGGTCTGCACATTGAAAGTTCTCTAAGGTGCTTTTGTCTCTGGCCGATCTATTAGATCCACCAGTTTCATCTCCACCAAACTAAATCATTGCAGAGACCACTGATGTGTGGTGAGAATACGATTTGCAAATTTACTGCTTGTGTAGACTTGTGCATGTTTGTGAATATTTGCAGTAGTGGTCAACCAATAATGTGTTTGTTTTTTTTCAGTTTTGTTTTTCATCTAGATAGCAGGGTGGGTGAAATGTATGCAATATTTTGTGGTTGCAAACTTGTACATTTCGTATACTAATTATTTTTCTTCTTTTACTTAAAACTTTAAAAATTTTTACAAAAATAAAACATGTACCAAAAATTAAACCAAATTTGACACAATGTAATAGGGCGGTGCAATTAATCGCATGCGATTGTCATGCGCATCTCGTCAGTGAAGCACAGTTCTGTGATCAGCAGTAAATCTCCATCCGAAGGCCAGAGGAACTCCTAATACGCTCCACAGAAGAAACCCAGGAAATCCCTATCACTGCAGCTGAATAAACAGAAGATTTAACTGCTTTGATTCAACGTGACTAATAAACACATGACTACGACAATATATGGTTTATCTGAGGTTGTCTTATTATAATTTTCATTAAAATAAAGTTTATCTATAATGCAATGCTAATCGACATAGCCTTTATCACTGCTTAAATACTATGAAATATGTTGTGTGTCTTATTCTGTGTAAGAAGCCACATCATCTCACAGAAGGATTTATTTCAAACACTCGACTGACGTTATGAAGTGAGTTT
>NW_015540833.1:108261-110256 GCF_001515605.1 Sinocyclocheilus anshuiensis | reverse complement strand
ACGGAATGTCGTTTTTTTTAGGCGAGAATGTACTTGTTTAGACTTCAAATATGTGGTTTGTTAATAAAGATAAACGTCTATTTGAAAATTTGCTTCGACGTTTTGGGAGATGTGAGCTCCAGGGCGTCAACGGCCGTTCAGCGCTCATGAACCTGCAGAGAGCAGCCTCACCTCGGCCAGATCTTCTGGAAATCACAGCTGGCTCTGATGTCTCTATAGTGGTTAAACATGAGATATAATTCATTTGGGGTAATTCTAACGGGCAGTCTTTGGTCTCATTAATTTTTATTTGTTCCAGAGCAAATAGTTTTAGCTGAGGGCAAAATCTCATCACATTATATTTTATGTAATTTTAATGCTTTATATCAGAGCGCTGCCTTTGTACTTTTGACTGAATTGTCTAGCAACTTTTATTATGGCTGTTGTTGTTTATTATTCAATAAATACTATTTTATATTCATAGTAGTATTTAGTATTGAGAAATAGTGTGTGTGTGTGTGTTCGTGATGGTGATTTTTGTGACATTGTTCCGCCATTAGATAGCGACAAGAGACTGTTTTACGAGTCAGCAGTAAAGACTTCTTACTGACGAGATGCGCATGACAATCACATTCGATTAATCGTGCAGCCCTAGACTATTTGTAGTAGAAGAACAAAAGTTCTGTTCTGATTATAAAATGTGTTTTTGTGCTTGTGTTTCGTTTGGTTAACAACACCAGTGTTATTTTAGTATAATTGAGATACTATAAAAGTTGATGTTTTTAGTTAGGTTTTCCATTTTAATTTGAGTAAATTGTGTGTTTTTGTCATTTTTTTAAAGTTTGTTTATATATATATATATACATACACTTTTAATAACAGCTTGTAAGACGCAGTTAACAAATGCACTGAGCAGCACTGTCATCGGAAATCACCCTTAACAGATGAAAGGACAGTACGATAAAGATATCGCTTTCCTCAGCGGACATTCAGACTAATGTTTTATTGTGAATATGAGACTGAGCTGAAGAATGAATGCTGCATCAGATGCAGGTAATCACACTCGCTCAGTCCATCTCTCTCATAATACTCTTCATAATACAGTGAGCTTTTAATACAGTAATACAATAAGCTTTTAATGAAGCAACCCAACGTTCCTTCATTACTAGTTCTAAAGTAACATTCTGAATTAGTAACTGATCTTGAGCTCAGCTGTTAAATTATCAAACTGAGATTTGAATCTGTGGCGGAAGGAAGTAGTTCTGCACAAAAGGGTTTTTAAAGACACTCTGTTGTTGTTTTTCTTATATATTTACACACTCGTGCCGTCGAACTGTTGTATAAACACAACATCACACTCGTAGACATGAGATATGGCTGATTATCAGCACGCTGTGATTACCTACGGCATGTATACATTTTCTTTTTTTAGTTTAGTTTTTTACTTTAGTACTTCAAAGTAAACTAAGTGAAAATGATAAATGAAAATATAAAATATATTAAAACTTTTTTTATTTCAGCTAGTTGAATATTAGTCAATTAATAAATAAAATTTATATAGACATTAAAAAAACTTGATGACAAAAAAATAAAAGCAAAATTACTAAAACTAACTCAAATTAAAATAAAAATGGAAAATATAAAAATAAAAACTAATTCAAAATATAACACTGTTGTTATTTTATTACAAACAAAATAACCAAATTATTAGCAAAAAAATAACAATTTCAACTATAATGAAACCCCTTTTTTTTTTTTTTTTTTCATTTTAAGTGACGAGAATGTTTTTATGGTTTTGGGTTGCGCTAATAACCCTGGTTTACTCTCCGTGGTTCAGGGCGGAGTGAAGGTGTTGATCACAGGCCCGTGGTCAGAGACAGACAGCCGATACTCGTGTGTCTTTGACCAGAGCAGAGTTCCTGCTTCTCTCATTCAGCCGGGAGTCCTGCGCTGTTACTGTCCTGGTGAGCACACACACACACTCACACGCACAGACACACACACACTCACACGCAC
>NW_015540833.1:100761-105761 GCF_001515605.1 Sinocyclocheilus anshuiensis | reverse complement strand
TTAACATTTTATAAATATTAACGTTATGATTTTCTGTAAAGCTGCTTTGAAACAATATGTATTTTGAAAAGCGCTATATAAATAATGTTGACTTGAAATCAAATTTCCACTCAATAATTATTGTTATTATTGAAGAAAGTAGTTATTGAAACTTCGGGACTCACAAAATTAATCACTTTATTTATTATTTGTAGATTATGATTTATTAGTATTTCATCACAACAGTCTGTTCTGAGCATTAAAGTGCTAAACGTTGTAATTGATCCGTGACCGTATTCGTCCAGTGTTGCAGTTATTAACAACAGCTACGAGTATTAAATAGCATTTAAATAAAGCAGAAATAATATAAATGATAAATATTAGACTTACTTAAAGTTAAGTTTATGTACTAAACCTACTAAAATTAAGTAAAAAATGAATTAAAGCTAAATAAAAATATAAAAAAACTAATAAAAGGACATAATATAATTGCTTTCAAAAATTAAAATAAAACTGAAAATATAAAAATAAAAGCTTTAACTCAAATTAAAATAAAAACAGAGAGAGAAAATATAAAAATATTAATGAATATTATAGTATATAAATAACAAGTTAATAGTGTGTTTGCAGCACATAGAGTCGTGAACATCAGACCAAAATCTTTCTCTTCTTTCTAATAGACACACATCACTGACACTGCTTTGCTCTGTTTGTCTGCGTGTCTATATTTCTGCGCTTCAGTGTGGATATCATCCGGTTTCTATTTCTGCCACTCACTTAAAGCCTATTTAAATCCATGTGTACGAGGTCTGTCTCTCTCAGTAATTTAAGCTCCGCTGCGTCCCTCTCTCGTCTCATTCGGGACTTTCCCCGCTCGAGGACAGACGTCTGTCAGGATCCAGCAGGATCTTGTCCGTGTGGAATACTATCTTTCGTCCGTCTGGCTCTCTCTCACGTGTCGCTCTGTGATCGGATGCACCTGTACTTCTCTGATTGTGTGTCTGAGTACTGAGTGTGTTTGTGCTCAAAAACATTTTTATGCTTGTGTACTCATATTTTCGAACATGTCTCAGTCCTGACCGAGAGAGATGGAGTTGTGCTTTTTCTGATTCGCTGTTTGTATCGGATCGTCTGAACAATGGCACAGAGACACATGGATGGTGTAGGTAGGACAGACTGCGTGTTAAAACTGCTCTCTGTGTGTTTGGAGGTTCATCTTAGAGATCAGTGAGTGTGTGTGTGTGTGTGTGTGTGTGATTGTGTGTGTGTGTGTGTGTGTGTGTGTGTGTGTGTAAAGATGAAGGTAGTGCCGTGTGTGTGTGTGAGTGTGTGTGAGTGTGTGTGTGTGTGTGCGTGTGTGTGTGAGTGTGTGTGTGTGACTGTGTGTGTGTGTGAGAGAGAGAGTGTGTGTGTGCGTGGGTGAGTGTGTGTGACTGTGTGTATGTGAGTGTATGTGAGTGTGTGTGTGTGTGTATGTGTGTGTGTGTGTGTGTGTGTGTGTGTGTGTGTGTGTGTGTGTGTGTGTGTGTGAGTGTGTGAGACAACATTTGTCATTTTCCTTTAATTTAAGTGGAAGTACAAAAATAACTGAAATATCTAAATAAACTAAAACTTATATAGACTTTATTAAATGATGACAAAAACACAAGATTATTAAAGTATGTTTGACGAGATAATACTATTTCAGTTTTTCTACTTCAAAATTTCAAGTTAATTCAATGTGCAATTCAACTTGCTGTTTCCTTGTAATTATTTGTGAAATTCACTAGCAATTTATAAGTAAAGATTTGCACTAGTTTTTTCCCAGTATAGTTGCTTTAGCAAACTCTGAGCTCCCGCTGTATTCTAGGAGAGAACGTCCATTTATTCAGTTTAATCTCTAATGCAATTACTTCTCATCCTTCAGAATTGCGTCACATTACAGCGGTGAATCAGGTTGTGAATGTTCTGTGATGTTCTCTCTAGATAACCAGTTCAGGATGTCGATTCTGGAGCGTTTGGAGCAGATGGAGCGGCGAATGGCAGAAATGTCAAATAACAGTCAGCAGAATCACATGATTCACTATCATCAGCATCTGTCGAGGAACCAGAGCTCCGCTCCGCGCTTGACTCCTGAGAACCAGGTACAAACACACACCAGAGTCTCGGCAAAGAAAGCCACGATCAGTTCTCAGAATAATACAGTGATGAACTCGAGTTTCTGTGTTCTTCCTCAGTGCTTTTGTCTTGTTTTACAAGTATCTAAGCATTCTTATTTTATTATTGTTAACTAAAACTACAACTATAAAAAAATTAATTACTTAAAAATATATGTATACAATAATATCTGTGACCCTGGAGCACAAAAGCAGTGTTAAGTCGCTGGGGTATATTTGTAGCAATAGCCAACAATACATTGTATGGGTCAAAATTATAGATTTTTCTTTTATGCCAAAAATCATTAGGATATTAAGTAAAGATCATGTTCCATGAAGATATTTTGTAAATTTCCTACCGTAAATATATCAAAACTTAATTTTTGATTAGTAATATGCATTGCTAAGAACCTCATTTGGACAACTTTAAAGATGATTTTCTCAATTTTTCTCGATTTTTTTGCACCCTCAGATTCCAGATTTTCAAATAGTTGTATCTCAGCCAAATATTGTCCGATCCTAACAAACCATACATCAATGAGAGATTATTTATTCAGCTTTTTCAGTTTCGAAAAATGGACCCTTATGACTGATTTTGTGGTCCACGGTCACATATTAAAAAAACGTACATATACCGCCTAGTTGTACTCATTCCCGCAGGTTTTGCTGAAGTGTTTAGTTGATAATATTGGTTAAATAAATTATGATATTCAGTGAAGT
This sequence comes from Sinocyclocheilus anshuiensis, assembly GCF_001515605.1. NCBI lineage: Eukaryota > Metazoa > Chordata > Actinopteri > Cypriniformes > Cyprinidae > Sinocyclocheilus > Sinocyclocheilus anshuiensis. Next base: position 102,927 of record NW_015540833.1, on the reverse strand, counting down.
GATGATATGAGCATTAATAGTCATTCATTTTAGTTAACATTTGTGACCCTGGAGCACAAAACCAGTCATAAGGGTCAATTTTGTGAAATTGAGATTTATGCATTATCTGAAAGCTGAATAAATAAGCTTTCCATTGATGTATGGAAATGTACAAAATATCTTCATGGAACATGATCTTTACTTAATATCCTAATGATTTTTGGCATAAAATAAAAATGTATAATTTTGACCCATACAATGTATTGTTGGCTATTGCTACAAATATACCCCAGCGACTTAACACTGCTTTTGTGCTGCAGGGACACAAATGCTATAATAAATTTGAACAGATTTTTATTCTTATTTTACATGTGTACTTGTAAAATAATGGAACATTAAGTCATGAATATTTTCTCAAAAGTCATGGAAATTTATTGGTAAAAATGTGTAAGAGCCCTGTTTAGAAAAACTTATAATAAAACTTATTTTATTTCAGCTAGTTGCCAAGTGTAAGTACTAAAATAACTAAAACTAAATAAACTAAAACTAAAAAAAAAAAAACTATATGGACATATTTAATAGCTAAAACTTGAAAATTAAAATGAAAACAGAAATATAAAAAATAATATCGAATTCAAAATATCAACAAAAACTTGAACAAATAACATGACTAAATATAAATCAGTGGGGTCAGAAAAAAGAAACTTGTTTGCCACAAAGAATATCGGCCGATATATCGATTTTGGCCCTTTTTTACGCCCTAATATCGGTATCCGTATCGGCCCCAAAAACCCATATCGGTCGGGCTCTAGTATTTACATTTATGCCATTTGGTAGATGCTTTTATCCAAAGCAACTTGAATTGTATTCAAGATACGGATTTTATTAGTTCACATATTCCCTGGGAATCAAACCCATGACCTTGGGATTACCAGCACATGAGAAACAGTCGGCTTGAGCTGATTAATGCAGGAATTATTAAAAAACATCATTAGATGCACACAGACACTTCCCAGTCTCGTCCATTTAACACTCAGTATTTATTTACTGACGATAATGAAATTAAGCATTTGGAAAATTTGGATTATTTGTAATAGGCTTTTTATTTGGACATAAATTCTGCTGATAGAATTTGATTGATTTTAGAGTTTGATTCACTGCCCGTTTGAATCGACTCAATGAATTTAAACAAAAAATATGTTTGCATCATCACTCAAATATGTATTCAAATGTTTTAGTAAAATATCTGTAGGTAAATATTGCAGTGTAGATATAAATAAATAAAAAGTGTAATTCTTTAGTGTGGAAACTTGGTGATTATTTCAACTAGGGGTGGAAAATTTCTGGTAAATTTCCGGAAACTTCCCCAAAATTCCTGGAATATTCAAAAAAAAATCCTCGAAAGTTTCCAACATTTCTGGAATATTTCCGACATTTACTGGAAATTTTCCACCTTTTTGCAACCCTAATTTCAACTACATTTTTTACAGTATTTCTTCCGTTTAAACTTTTTGAATCTTCTCGAATACAACAAATGTTTTACGCTTTCTCTGATTGATTTTCCACCCTGCTCTTGACTTTATCTACTTGCCAGAACATTCTCCAGAAGGTCATGTCAACACCTTTTGTAAGCTTGTGGCAGAGTTATTATAGTTAACTAAAATTAAAACCATAAAAAGGTGTTACTTGAGATAAATAAATGTTTAAAATTATAAAATAAATATATGATATTTTATATATACACTGCCGCTCAAAAGCTTGGGATCAGTAAGACTTGTAATGTTTTTTAAAGAAGTCTCTTCTGCTCATCAAGGCTGTATTTATTTGATCAAAAATACAGAAAAAACAGTAATCTTGCAAAATGTTATTACAATATAAAATAATGATTACAAAAACACAACAAAATTATTCGAACTTAAATAAAATGAAAGCTACTTTGGAATATTAATAAGAACTGTAATCGTATCTGAATGATACTGTCGTAATGCTGCAGTGGAGAGAGTGATAGAGCGCTGGAGGATGTGCAGTGTGTTGATGAGCGCTGGATTTATGAACGCGTGTTATCAGGGTTAGCGGCGGAATGTCAACTTTGTCAGTGACATCACTTCAGTATGCGTGTATTAATAGCGCGTTTTCCATGTTGGTGCACCCCACACACCACAACACACACGCACAACACACCACAAC
>NW_015540833.1:96670-100376 GCF_001515605.1 Sinocyclocheilus anshuiensis | reverse complement strand
ACAGACACACACACACTCACACTCACACACACACTCACACACACACACTCAAACACACACACACATATTACGGTTCAGGTTTTCCACATCTATTTCTCATGGTAAAGTGCTGTAGTTTCTGAACTAGTGCTTTAGTTAAAACCCAGCAGACGTTTGAAAGCTTGTCATTCCAGAGAATCATCCGGCTGATTCATGTCATTCATTTTTAGCTTTTCCACTCTTACGTCAATACAGCACGAGGATGGACGGAGAGAGTGATACAGACAGGAGGGAAAAAACAGAGGGAGGGTGTGTGTGTGTTGAGTAGTCATGTTACTGCATTCATTGTGAAGCAGTCTAACCAACTAAAGATTTGCTTTTACTGGTTAATATAAACCTATAACTTGCCTCTTCAAGGCAAGACTCTACAGGAGAATAGGGTTCAAAATTTATCAGCATACTTCCCCAGTTGATTGATTACGTTAATAATTGCACACATTGTTGTATTACAGGTTTTCTGAAATTTTGTTACTCTAATTATGATCCAGATTTTGTCGGTTTTATTTATTTAGACTTTCACAATAATTTCTGATGATTCACTGTAGTTATCTGCTTCTTGTTAGTGTAGTTTTGGGAGCTAAGTTTTCTTTAAAAAGACTAGTTTGACTGTTGAAAGCAGCTTCACATCTGATTCAGTGACTCAAACTTTTGTTAATCAAATCTGTCTTTAATTCACTCTGAATCTAAATTCTGAATGTGTCAAAGATTAAATTTGAGGAAGTTCTTCCCCTGAAGTGTCTGTGTAACTAGTAAACAGTGACTGAGATAAACACTGACTACAGGACGGGACGATATCAGCCCATCAGATTGGTGATTGTGTGTGATTTAGAGCCGAGAACAGAGTCAAATGAAAGATTTCTCTCTAGTAGATGGGAGGAGGCGTGTAAATGTGTTAATGATGATGTATGTGTGTGTGTGTGTGTCAGTCGGGGCTGTGGTTCGAGCGCAGGATCGTGGCCGTGTGCGAGCGGATGATGGCCGGCGGTCGCTGGGAACGAGGCGGTGAGACGGACAGACTCACACACTCCATCAGACACCGAGGGATGACGCTACTGCACCTTGCCGCCGCTCAGGGATACACACAGCTCATACACACACTCATACGCTGGAGGTAAAACACACACTCATATATACACACACACACACACACACACACACACACTCATACGCTGGAGGTAACACACACACTCATACACTGGAGGTAACACACACAGCTCATACACACTCATACGCTGGAGGTAACACACATACACACACACACACTCATACACTGGAGGTAACACACACTCATACACACACTCATACACTGGAGGTAACACACACACTCATACACACACTCATACGCTGGAGGTAACACACACATACACACACTCAGTTCTCTGTTTGTCTGCAGACACTTGAATCAGTGTGTTTTGTGTTTAATAATGTTTGTTTGTGTATCTCTGTGTGTATCAGGGGTATCAGTGTGAATAGTTTGGATCTGGAACAGGAAGTGGATCCTCTGAATGTTGATCATTTCTCCTGCACACCTCTGGTACAGTCAAAAGTTTGGAATCAATCAATCAATCAATCAAGATTTCTAAATGTTTTTGACAGAAGTCTCTTCTGCGCACCAAGGCTGCGGAGGTAACACACATACACACACACACACTCATACACTGGAGGTAACACACACAGCTCATACACACTCATACGCTGGAGGTAACACACATACACACACACACACTCATACACTGGAGGTAACACACACTCATACACACACTCATACACTGGAGGTAACACACACACTCATACACACACTCATACGCTGGAGGTAACACACACATACACACACTCAGTTCTCTGTTTGTCTGCAGACACTTGAATCAGTGTGTTTTGTGTTTAATAATGTTTGTTTGTGTATCTCTGTGTGTATCAGGGGTATCAGTGTGAATAGTTTGGATCTGGAACAGGAAGTGGATCCTCTGAATGTTGATCATTTCTCCTGCACACCTCTGGTACAGTCAAAAGTTTGGAATCAATCAATCAATCAATCAAGATTTCTAAATGTTTTTGACAGAAGTCTCTTCTGCTCACCAAGGCTGCATTTATTTGATCAAAAATACTGTAAAAACAGTGAAATATTATTCTAGTGTAAAACAGCTGTTTTCTATGTGAATATCTGTTAAACTGTAATGTATTTCTGTGATGCGCAGCTGTATTTTCAGCATCATTACTCCAGTCTTCAGTGTCACTTGATCTTCAGAAATAATTCTAATATGCTGATTTGCTGCTCAAGAAACATTTCTGATTATTATCCATGTTGAAAACAGTTGTGCTGCGTCATGTTTTCGTGGTTCTGACCCGTATGTGTGTGTGTGTCTGTGTGTGTGTGTGTGTGTGTTCAGATGTGGGCGTGTGCTCTGGGTCATCAGGCCGCAGCTGTGTTGTTGTACCGCTGGAGCAGCGCGGCTCTGGGAATCCCGGACTCTCTGGGTCGTCTGCCTCTGGCTGTGGCACATTCCCGTGGACACACACGTCTAGCGCGCTGTCTGGAGGAGTTACACACACACTCTCAGACGCAGGAACACACACCGGACACACCCTCACCTCCGTACCGACCCCTGTCTCCACTGTCCTGCAGCCCTGACACAGGTAACAACACACACCAGGCCCCTGTGAAGTCCATTTTATTTGTTCTGTGCTTTAGTTTTAGTTTTTCTAAATTCCATTTTAATTATTTCAAACAAAATTAAAAATCACTTTTATAATTCATTAAAAATAAGTTTTTGCATTATGCATTAATGCATGTCTAATCAAATTAATAAAACTTTATAAAATGTAAAAGTTTTAATTTTCTGAGTTCCATTTTAATTAAATAAAAAAAAAATGTGTATATTCAAAAAGCATGTACAATAAACATTGATAATTTAATATTCTAATGTTAACAATAATAAGGCCCTATAAAATCTTTTTCATTTTTTTCCCAAATGCTGTTTTCTGTTTTATTGTTTCTGAATTACATTTTCATTAAATTAAACCAAATTAAAATTACATTTTTATATTCAAAACAAATGTATAACCAAGTTCATGATTTTTTTTTATAGTCAAAAAGCGTATCCAATAAAATTCATAAAACTTAATATTATGATGATTTAATATTTTATTAAAATGTTAGCAGTTATAAGGCCCTGTGAAATTTCTATAATTTTTTCCCCATATTCTGTGATGTGTTTTAATGTTTTCTGGATTCTGTGTTTTATGATATAATAAAAAAACAGTAAAATCAAAGGAATTAATAGAATTCTGAGAAGTTGATCAATCATTTAAAATCTAATCACATTTAAATATAATAATTCCTTTACAAAAATTTTATTTTGAGTTTTTAGGTTTACTGTATAACTGAATTGTTATTCCTTAAAATAATGTTGTAATAGATTGTATTTTTATTAATTATAGTTTCATTGAATAATACTAACCCTGCTCTCTCTCTCTCTGTCTCTCTCGCTCTCTCGCTCTCTCCCTCTCGCGCTCTCTCTCTCTCTCTCTCTATCTCTCTTGCTCGCTCGCGCTCTCTCTCTCTCTCTCTCGCTCGCTCTCTCTCTCTCTCGCTCGCTCTCTCACACACTTTCTCACACACTCTCACACACTCTCACACACTCTCGCTCTCTCGCTCTCTCTCTCTCTC